>NW_017673481.1:1363-82832 GCF_001879085.1 Nicotiana attenuata | reverse complement strand
GTCATGATACATGCAATGAGAGAGCCTTCTCAATGGCTATTTCAGTTTCATTCCGAGTTGGTACCAATCGAGAAGTACAAAACTGAGCGAGTAGCGACCCTCTCTCGTGAGATCTTTCTTGTATATCTTGTGCCGAGGGTTTATCCAAGCAGGGGTCCCCTTTGCTATCACCGAAGCAATCCACCCACGCTCATTCTCCCTATTTGCAAATTTAGCATCGTACTCAGCTGTACCCACTCTCCAGCCAGGGATATACAATTCATTTGTGGTGTCGCTGTTGCAAAACACACTCTGCCCCTGAACAAGGACAGTGTCAACAAAGATTCGTGTTGCATTTGTGGTGTGCTGTCCTAGAAGCTCCATATGATGCATAAAATTCCCGCACAAGGGTTTCATTGTACTCATTGGGTGGCTCAGTGAAGCACTCCCAGTCTCCGTGCTTTTTACTGTTCTCCGAAGATGTGGGGGTACTGAATCTTTCATCCCGTTCAAGCTCAATTATTTTTTCGGCCAGGATTTTGCGCTTGGTGAACCCTTCTCTGTATAGTTCCCTGGACCCCTCAACCCCAAATCGGAGGTGGAAGTCTTCGCCACGTTTCCTTCTTTCTTCAGCCTCTAAATTAACTGAGGGCCTGACCTCCTCCTCTTCAGACTGGGAGGGGTTTGGCACATTTGCTTCCGTCCGTGAACGTTTTGCTTGTGATTCCTGGCGACTGGAGGAAGTCCTTTTTGATGCAGAGGCTGAGTGTTTCTTTGGAGCCATGTCTGCACAATGGTATGGCATAAGTGTCAACACTAGCAATACTGAGAAAGAACAGAAGAAAATAAAGGAAAACCTTGAAGTGCGACATGATCTGCGATCGCAAAACCACAATGCGGACCGCAGAATCGTCGCAGTTCTGTTAGTCTCAATTGGTTCCAGGCTGTGGTGGGTTATGCGATCGCATAACCACTATGCGGACCGCATAACCATCGCATAATCGACTTGCCCAAAACATAAATCACACAATGCAATCGCAGACACCACCACAAAGTAGGAAATGCGATCGCAGAACAACCGCAAAGGGCATACTCTTAACTAGGTGGTCTGTGTTACTCTGCGGTGGCTTTGCGGTCCGCATATCAATTATGCGATCGCAAAGTCACCGCATTTCACCATCTTCCTCAGAAGAACTAGGGTTAGGTTTGCGGTCAAAATGCGGACCGCATTTTGACTTTGCGGGCCGCATATACCGTCTTCTTCGAGATTCAAACAACCATTGCAGCAGTGGTGGCCCTAGTTCCTTCGACCCGCTTCCCAGATAATTTCCAACCCAGAATCTACCTAACTATGGAGAAATAACTACACACAGCAACACATAAACACATATTTATAGAACGGGATGAATGAGAATCACCGAGCACACAAAGCGAATCGTAAACAAGGAGAGTGAGGAATGGGTACATACCAGCGATGCTTAGTGTGCACACTACTGGGATGAGTTTGAAGATTTGAACCTTAAGCGATTCGATTCCTTGTTGTTAACCTCCCTGTGCTGTTCGTATTTTCCTTTTAATTTTTTTCTTTTTATTTTCTTTGTTCTTTTTACTTTTCTTTTGTTTTTGTTTTGTTTTGAGCGAGTTAGAGACGAGAGAATGCGGCCACTTACCTTGTCAAGTTTTGCGGTAGGTAGGGCACCACATAACACACAATGCGACCGCATATGTGTTATGCGGTAGGTTCAAGTGAGATGCTTTACGAGTCATAAATGCGGTGCAATATGCGATCGCATAAGTGAAATGTGGTCCGCATAGTGCACAACCACATCGTATTCTGACACCCAAGTTTGGCCAAACCCACTGTTTGGGTCTGCGATCAAAATGCGGTCCGCATAGTTAACATGCGACCGCATCTTTGCAGCAGACTTTGCACACCGATCTTTTCTTACCTTTCTCATGCATTTCCACCATGTGTTGTGATCTTTTGACCCCCTGCACTCTAACACACACTTTAAATTGCTCAAGTAAATCTATCTATCAAAAATTAAAAATTGAAAAAAAAGAAAAACAAAAGAGTGTTACCACACATGGGTTGCCTCCCATGAAGCGCTTGATTTAACGTCGCGGCACGACGGAGTTGATGTCCCTTGGATTCACTCAGTGGTCGGACACAGACCATATTTTAGAGCCAGCTGCTCCACCAAGTGTTTTTCTCCATCTGTGCCCAGGTAATGCTTGATGCATTGGCCATTTACTTTGAAGGTCCGGGACCCATCTTCCGATGCCAGTTCCACAGCTCCATAAGGAGAGACACTTACTACTTTGAACGGACCGGACCATTTGGATTTAAGCTTGCCCGGAAACAATTTGAGCCTGGAGTTAAAGGGAAAAACCAAATCACCCGACTTGAACTCCCTTTTCAAGATCTTCTTGTCATGGACGAATTTCATCCTTTCCTTATACACAGCTGCACTTTCATATGCATGGAAACGGAATTCCTCCATTTCATTGAGTTGTGTCAACCTCAAATTTGCAGCTTCACCCCAATCCAAGTTCAACCTTTTTAGAGACCACATGGCTTTGTGTTCCAATTGTACAGGTAGATGACAAGCTTTGCCGAAGACTAACCGATATGGAGAAGTACCAATAGGAGTCTTGTACGCTGTGCGGTATGCCCACAATGCGTCATCNTGAGGTGTGGTTATTTGAACAATCTATTCTTTTGATTCATTATGTTGTTGCTATCAGTTTGTGTTGTTTTTAATATGATTTTGAATACTTTGTTTTGTAAATGTGGAAGAAGATGATTTATATTCATGCTTTCTCTTATGTTATTGTTACACACAAGTTCAGTTTTTTTTTTAAGCTAAGCGGGTTCCATGAGTCCGCTTGTCAAGTAATAAAAGAGACTCACATAAGTATGATGTGGCATGTGAGACACAAATAAAATTTCTCTATTTTGTATTCTCACTTTTTTGTCTTTCTATAATGGCTAATTTCTTCTTTTTTGGGCGTTTTGCATCGTACATTCGTCCTTCAGCAACCTTCATGGTTTGTTTGCGGTCCACTTTGCGGCTTGCAGACAGGTTCTGCAGTCGCATAATGGACCGCATTCTTGACTTGAGATTTGCCCAGAACTCTGCTTTTGTCTGCGATATGGGTGTCGATTATGTGGCTCGCAGATGTGATCTGCGATCGCATAATGCGTCGCAGAATCGCATTTTTGCTACATTTTGCTCTTTTCTTGTCTTTTTTTGCATTCATTTCCATGCTCCTGGGTCCTTAGTCCTTATGTACTGTAAAAACACCAAAATTATATGAGTAAAGGAGGTAATTGCATTAAAATAAACTAAAATCTAAGCAACTAGTATTGAAATGTGCCGAAATTCCCCGGCACATCATCTGGAAAGGTTCATATTGAGAACTTCTGAAAGACATTTCAACTTTTTTTCATTGCTGAAAAAATGAATGGATGTCAAAATGTAAGCATACATAAAAGGACTTGAAAAAGTACTTATCTAACCTGCCATTGCTCTCAAAACCACAAGAGGGAGAAAAGTTGGTTGTATATCTCGCAATATCGAAAGTCTTTGTAAATTCAATGTTAGTTTGAGAAGATAAAAGTATGCAATCACCTATTTATTATGTTGCTAGATGCCGAAACTAGGTATCTTCACTTGGAAAAATTAGCTTTAGTATTAATATTATTAGCTAGCAGTTAACACCATATTTTCATTTTCATCCGATTTTTGTTGTTATAACATTTCCTTTATAGAACATTTTTCATAAACAAGAACTTTAGGGTATGCTTGCTAATTGGGTAATCAAAATTAGTGAGTATGATATTATTTGTCAACCTCACACAACTATAAAATCACAAGTTTTAGCATATTTTGTGGTTGATTTGAGCTCGGGCATACTCTCCGAAGCAAAAAAGCACATATCGCTTCTAAAACTAATATGTGGACTTGGACCCTATACACAGACGAATCTTCTAATGTAAAGACTAATGGGTTAGGAATAATGATATTCTCATATAAGGAAAGGTAGTTAGAAAATCAATCAGATGTGATCATAGCACTAATAATGAAGCCGAGTATGAGGTTGCGATTGCAAGTCTAGAACTTGCTAGAGAGCTCGGCATAGAACAAATTGAGATGAAACAGGATTCTTAATTGGTGGTAAATCAAGTACTAGGAACATATATGGCACGGAAGACTCGAATTCAACAATATTCGGAGAAAGTGAAAAAAAAAACTGCTGAATAAATTCCAGGAGTTAAAAGTAATTCAAATACCACAAAAAGAGAATACCGAAGCTTATGCCTTGGCCAACCTTGGGTCGGCAACATATATCACTGATTCCGAAATACTACAATAGTATATTTATTTCACCCGTCACTCAATCGTTTGAAGAATGAGGTAAATTTGACTAACCTTACTTGGGATTGGCGCAATGTATTTATAAACTTCTTGCATAATGGAGTGTTATCCGATGAAAAAAACAATCACAGCGATTAAGAGTTGATCAGCTCGATATTGTTTGGTTGAAGAAATTATTATTGAATAATGTATAGTGGTATCTAACAAAATATTTAGGACCCGGATAAACTGAGAATATTATGAGAGAGGATTGCGAATGGAATTGCGGTAACAATTTGTCACGACCCAAAATCTAGTAGTCGTGATGGTACCTAACCCAACCTGCTAGGTAAGCCAATTAACAACTATCCAATTTAACGAGATTTATTGAGACAAATAAATGATAAAATATCTAAAACTTATACATTTCCCAAGGACTGGTAGTACAAATCATGAGCTTCTGAGATTTAGAGTTTACAAAGCTGGCATGAAATAAATACATCATATGTTTGAAATATACATGAACAAATTAAAATTCTAAAGATACCAAGATCAAGAGGCAGCTATGACCGGAATGCAGGTACGTCTTTAAATCCAGCTCCCACCATACACAACAACAACAACATCCAAAATCTGCATGCAAGGTGCAGAAGTGTAGTATGAGTACAATAGACCCCATGTACTCAATAAGCAACAAACCTAACCTTAGTTTGAAAGTAGTGACGAGCTAGGACAAAGGTCAGAGTCCAACACCAATAACCAACAACAGTTTATAACAATGTAACAAAGTGATACAAGAAATAACTTAGAGATATGATGCTCAACTCAATCACAGTTACAGAAAAATAGGTATGCTTTTCAAGTATAACAGTAAATCCCAATTCTTTCACCGAAAACACCAAAATAAGTCTGAAATATGTGATTTTTCCCAAAATCTTTCAACAACAAATAAAGTGTTTCATTTCAGATAGCATGAGGAAAATATTTCTCTATGCCTACATGTCAATGCACATGTGAATGTCATGAGTGTCACTATACCGTACATCACGAGGAAATGCATCTCAATGCCTACGTGCCATGTATGCATGCCAACTGTAATACAATGCAATGATGAAACCATATGCATACTCTCGGTGTAACAATTCGCCCAGTCCTCCCAATCACTCAGTCATCACAGTCGCTTAGTCCTTACAGTCACTCAGTCCTCACAGTCACTCAGCACTTGCACTCAACATTGTACATGGTAGATCCAGCCAAAAAATTAATAGCAACTGCACTCATTGTGGGTGTGCTGCGGCGTGTATCCCGATCCATTATGAATCAATAATACCTGCTGCGGAGGGCAACCCGATCCCATAAACATCCTCATAATCAGGCTCCCAGCCTCACTCAGTCATCAATCTCTCCAGTCTCTCGGGCTCACAATGTCATGAAAATCAGCCCCAAAAAAAGATGATGTGATGTATCAATAAATGGCAACAGAGGCTGAGATATGATATGTAAATGAATGCGTATGACTGAGTGTGTACTTGTAATGTAAGCAATAAGTCAACAATAGAAATAACCTTAGTGGGTCCTAACGGGATAAGTATATAGCCTAGACATGGTTTCTAACATGTATCACATCTCAATTACTCTAGCACGTAGCAATTTCATGAATTGAAACAAGAATAGGTCACTACACTGTACCACATAATCAATCGAGTCGTAATTCACTCGGTGCACGCCCATACACCCTTCACCTAGCATGTGCTTCACCTCAACATCAAACACATAACATGTATATTCAGGGCTTCATACCCTCAACACCAAGTTTAGAAGTGTTACTTACCTCACACAAGCCAAATCAAGTATCGAGAAAGCCAATCGATGCTCCAAAAAGGCCATCCCGCACGTATCGACCTCCGAACGGCTCAAAATTAGCCAAAAGTAACTCAAACACATCAAATAATGCCTAAGAAAACAAATCTAATCAATAAACCTCGAATATTTAATCAAAAGTCCAAGGTCAACCAAAAAATCAAACCTGGGCCCGCACCTCGAAATTTGACAAAACTCACAAAATACGACAACACATTCAATTATGAGTCCAACCATACTAGTTTCACTAAAATCTGACTCCGAATCGATGTTCAAAACTCAACACTTCACTCTATGAAACTTTAGACAAAACCCCCCAATTTTCTCTTTAAAATTCAGAATCTAATTACCAAAACGTAGAGAGATTCACCAAAATATAACCAAAACCGAGTAGAGAACACTTACCCTAATCCATATGGTGAATATCGCCTCAAAAATCACTCCAATCCGAGCTCCATAGCGCCAAATATGATAAAATGACTAAAGGTCTGAAAATAGAGTACTTATATGCACTGCACAGTGGTACTTTATGCGATGGAGGTAGTACCCTCGCGATCGCAATGCACAAACAGACGTTGCCACAATTAACTCTATGAGTTCATGGCACAAGCCTCGCGATTGCGATACACATAGCAGGCAGAACTAGGCAAACGTGGGAGAAATGTGGGAACGCGAATAAGAGGCCATCGACTGCCCAACTCAGACAAACACTTCGCGAATGCGTGGACAACTGTGTGAACACGATACTCAATCTGCAGAAACCTATGCGAATGCGGACTATCATTCACGAATGCGAAGAAGAAATACTCAGCTCCAATTTTCCCTTACGTGATCGCATCTCTCTGTTCGCGAAGAACGTTTGGGTGTACCAGACATCAGCAATGCCAAAATGAAGAAAAATGGTCCGAAAACAATCCGCAACGCGCCCGAACCCCTCGGGACCCCGCCCGAACATACTGACAAGTCCCATAACCTAACACGGACCTACTCGAAACCTCAAATCATACATAACAACATCGAAACAACGAATCGTAGCTCACTTTAAACTTAAATGAACTTTGAACTTTCAACTTCCAAAACTCGCGCCCAAACATATCAAATCAACACGGAATGAACTCAAATTTTGCACAAAAGTCCCAAATGACATAACGAAGCTATTCCAATTCCCGGAACCACAATCGGAATTAGATATTTTCAAATTCAACTCTCGGTACAACTTATGAACTTTCAAAACTTTTAAATTTCCAACTTTCGCCAATTAGCGCCGAAACCTTCTAGAAATATCCAATTGCGAATCCGGGCATACGCCTGAGTCTAAAATCACTACCCCGACCTAACTGAACCATCAAAACTCCAATCCGAGGTCAAATACTACAAAGTCAAACTTGGTCATTTCTTCCAAATTAAAGCTTCAAACCTGAAATTTATTCTTCCAAATCAATTCCGAATAACCTGAAAATGAAAACCGACGATTCACACAAGTCATAATACATCATTCGATGCTGCTCAAGACTTCAAATAGCTAAACGTAATGCAAATGTTCAAGACGACCGGTCGGGTCGTTACATTCTCCCCACCTAAACATAAGTTCGTCCTCGAACGTGCCAAGAGTTGTTCCTAAGCCGTCAAACTGTGTAACCTTACCATGCACATGCTAGAGGGTGATCCCACATCACCCTAATCCATATAAGCCTGACGTCACAACCTAGCTGAAGATCCATAATTAAACTTTAGCCCATAAGCCTAAGAATCCCATTTCCAATATCCAAAATTTCCTAGAAGACCCAAATCTTGCATCTACACACTATATAAGTTTGAACAAGCTGCATCAAGCCATAACCATAAACTAAGACACTATCACATGACATACCACATAACTCAAATACTCATAGCAATAACCTTCGATCGCAATAGTTGCTCGATAACCAACCTGACACCGGTAACAAACCTCGTATGAACTAAAATCTTGTTCTGAACATTTGTACACTGCTAGTAATGAAAGAAACACGCAGAAACTCTTAACTACTTATCAAATCAACAAGTCATGGAGCTCCCTCTCCTTCGACAAGAACTATAGCCAATTTCTAAGGCGACTCCCGACATTATTCCTCCATACGTACTGTAATCAAATCCGATGGTACCCATTCTAGATCCAATAACTTCATCTCATCAAACACAACCATTGTAGTGGCATGCAACACAAATACAACCTTGAGCCACAAATCGTGCAATTCGTGCACCAATACGCAATAACTCAATGCACCCAAAAATGAAAATGACTAAAAAGAGAAAATCGTCCCGCAAGCTCAACAAGTACCACCACAACCGCAATGCTATGAGCCCATCATACATAGTATAACCAAGACTCACGAATGAATCACAAAGGATCATATCTCAACGTAACTCCACTGCAATGCGTGATCCCATCCTAACACTGGTCCATATGAAATACCTCAAGCCACAATGCTCCAAATCAACAACCACACACAATTTGACATCAAGTACACAAAGTACATGGCCATAAACATGAAGAAGCAAACAATACAGTATACCACAACCGAAAAAGACCATGACCAAGGTGCAATTAACTATTCCACACTCCAATCACCATCTCGCTCGAATTCCACTATAAGACCCAAACAGGACTGTATTATGTGTGCATATAGCCAACAAATCACGACCCCTCGTAGCATAGAAGAGTAACTCATAGAACGTACTAGATATGAACGAGTTCTAACCGAATGGCACATCCCTCAACAATAGCAGTACGAATCAACCAATCCGACCCGGTGTAGAATACACATCCTCATTAGGCCTACCTATGAGCCCCCAAATCAACCCCGGCCATCCACAAATAAATAAATAACCATCCGAAATTCCATAATGATCTCACCATAACACGTACCATCATCTGGCTAGCTTTGGCCATATCTTGACAGTCCGCAACCATGAAACAATCTGCTTCTGAGAACTCCTGATCTCTAAATCCATAGAACACATAAATCACCATATCTGATCCTAACTCTACTGCTCGAATGTCTAACACATCTCTCATATACGATCCTCCCATGAGGAAGTATAATTCTTCTATGCTACATAGCAAAATCTGAATATCAGCAGTCGGTCAACCAGGCGAGTACCGCAATACTAATGAATCATCCATAAGTCAAAACACAATGCGCCTTCTAAATGTACACTCTTCTCTAATAATACTAATTAGTGCCAACTTCAGAAATCGTTTGTGCTACATAAACTCATTATCTTCCTTTGGGAACTGAATTGTATACTTGCACATGCAAAACTCAATCCCAGGTTGCCAAAACCAAGAGTATTGCCACAAAACACTTGTAGAGACTCACCATATCACAAGTACCCAAAGAACCTATCCTTATCCATTACCGTGCTGATCCAACCCATTACCAAGTTGTCCTACTTCTCCGAGTTCCTTCTGAATAACCCTCAAGTTGACACTTCTCCTTGCCAGAACACCATGATCCATACCCAAAACTCACCACAAGAGGTCCTAACATAAAACCACATGCCCTAAAGCCCATAAGCCGATATATTCCCTCTAAAGCACCCCAAAAGTACCACAACAGAGATACCCACTTTGAAGAGACCTTTTGTGAATCCAAAGACGTTAACTTCACCTTTGTGATACTGAAATGCAGAATCCATAGTGATACATCAATACTGCAAGTCCCGTTTCCATCCAATGCGAATCTCATATCATAACCATATACAAATCCGGGAAATTCTCAATTGCTGCATATAATCTTGAATCCATTGAAACTTTCTCGAGAGTCATCCACTCTGCTTCAATCTAAATTGCATCGCCCAAAGGGGCTGAATGACCTGTGCAACATTATCAAGACAACACCCAAGGAAGTAACCCTGCCTAAACGCAATTGAGCAAATTTCTACTCCATGGGCACTACACCCTTCACGAATAAAAACTCAATCATTTCTATGATTCCCATAAAGTGTAATACACCCTGCATCTAGAAATTTCCTAGCTTAAGTCGTCCTAAAACCAGCTTTTACAAGTCATAGCCGATCCATAAGTATGCCTGAGACAGAAACCAATACAACACATAACCGTGCAATCAACTCGTCGATAGCAAACTCCCCCACTTGGCTCAAAGCCATGGAATAAAACATTTGATAACTTAAAATAACCGTACCCCATTACTGCCATAATACCGCAGTGAGATTCAATTAAATCCTTCATAAGCTCATGTAACACAAACCATCTAATACCTCAAATCATCTACAAATCTTCCATTCATCCTCGTGACGGTCAGGTCAATGATTACAAACGATCTAAATTTAATTCGCACAATTATAGCCCACTGGTAAAAAAAAGCCTTAACACAACATCATAAGGTTCACACATCCGTAGATTACCCCGCAGGTTATAACCCACTTGTTTAGCCTCAAACTGACTTCTCTCTATACCCTTTCACAGCCACAACTACTACGCAATCACTTAATCTCCTGAGTCTGAACTCATCAATAAGACCTGAGAATCTACTTCTCTCCACAAATAAACAATATGAAAGATTCTTCAATACGACCATAACTCGAGACTATACAACACATCAAGACAGAAATCAAGCACCCAAATAGTCCTTTTTACATCTCAAGAAAACTCTTCTCGTCACATTCAAACCATATGAACACATCCCGTGGTCACATCTACTCATCATATAGCCATCCAACCACTCATCGAGCCACAAATTCCACTAATATGGACACTATCGGACTTATAAGTCCAAAAGCACGTGCTCACACATCTGAAATCCCCATACTCAAGCTACAGTCATAACCTAGCCTCAAGTCCTCCAGACTAGCCCATCATCAGCACACATAAAATCACATCTCGCACCTCATGGAATCACAAGCCATCGATGCACAACTTATATCGAGCGCTCACATGTGCATACAAGTGCGTGGAAGGAATTCAAAGAGTTACGCTTCAAGATGAATCAATGTCGCACGATAAGGAAAGAAAGATGGAAAGTTTATCCTAAATGCCCTGTTGCCTCTCGAAGATAGGTATGGACGTCCTCACTCCGATCCGTAAGACTCTACTAGACACTTGTCATTACTCATAGAACTTATGAACCTAGAGCTCCGATACAACTTGTCACGACCCAAAATCCAACCAGTCGTGATGACACCTAACCCAACCCGCTAGGAAAGCCAATTAACAACTATCCAATTTAATGAGATTTATTGAGACAAATAAATGATAAAATATCTAAAACTTACACATTTCCCAAGGACTGATAGTACAAATCATGAGCTTCTAAGATTTAGAGTTTAAAAGCTGTTATGAAATAAATACACAATCTGTTTGAAATATACATGAACAAATTAAAAATCAAAAGCTACCAAGATCAAGAGGCAACTATGTGTCACGAACCCAACCGGCCCGTTCGTGATGGCGCCTCTTGTGAAGACAAGGCCAGCCGACACAACACTCACATTAGCCCCTTAAGCATTTAGAATCATTTGTAAGCCTTTAATTAAACAATGTTTCATAATAACTTCTGAAATAATAGTGCGGAATAAAAATACAAGCCCGACCTCGGGGTGTCACTAGTCATGGGCATCTATCAAGGTCTGTATACAGCAAGAAATCTAAAATAATGTACTAAATACAGTAATAACAATGTGAGGAAGGGAGCGGTGCTACGAATGTCATGCAACCACCTGCTAACTCTGATAACTCCGCGCCTGAGCAAATCAACACCCGCTACCGGGTTCCTATATACCTGACTCTGTACACGAGGTGCAGGGAGTAATGTGAGTACTCCAACCCAGTAAGTAATAAGAGTAAATAAAGACTGAGCAGTAGGAAACAATCAATCCACATTCACGTTAGGCTCAATAAACACAACAGGCTTTCAAATCATAATACGAGTCAACCTTCCCTTTTAAAATCCAGCCTCTAGTAAAAATCATTTTTTTTATATACTTTCCAGTAGTTTCAGAAGGGGTTTAATACCATTTGAAGTAATAATAGAGATTAAAGTCATAATCGGACCCTCGGGCAAAGCATAGTTCGTAAAACAACCCCTCAGGCAAAACAGAAATCATAAACACTTCATAACTTGAAAACCTCGGTGGAAATAACCAAATGCCAAATCAGTGATTAATTTCTGAAACGTCTCATAAACCCCAGTTTAAATAAAAGTCGTTTTAAAACATTTGTTCAACTTTCCGACAGAGGCTTAATATAAAGATGAGTGAAAACTGTCAATAAATCAACATATTCGATAGAAACTCGCTTTAAAGAGGAGTGAAATCACTAATTTCATAAACAGGCCTCTCAGGCAAACATCACTCATATGCATGTATATATCTATCGCCCCTCTGGCTAGCCTCTCTGTCACTCGTGACTCAACTCTTACCAATCAGTACTCGTACTCAGCACTCACGCTCAATAGGTATCATATAGTAACCGCTGCGGCGTGCAACCCGATCCATATATCGCTGCGGCGTGTAGCCCGATGCATATACTTCGTCGACGACGCTCACTGGGGGTGTGCAGACTCCAGGAGGGGCCCCTTACGGCCCAAGCGCAATATTGCTACGGCGTACAGCCCGATCCGTATCCATATATGTATGTGTATGTATATATATATATATATATATATATATATATATATATATATATATATATATAATCCTCACAAATAGGCCCTCGGCCTCTCTCAGTCATTAACCTCACCATCAGACTCTCAGTCTATCTCAATAAAACAGGGAACTCANATAATCCTTACAACTAGGCCCTCGGCCTCTCTCAGTCATTAACCTCACCATCAGACCCTCAATATATCTCAGTCATCAATCTCACAATCAGACCCTCGGTCTATCTCAATAAAACAGGGAACTCAGCCCAAAACAATTTCCACATTTTAAGAATATAGTGATAAAGCCAGATTTGAGTAATAAACAGGTAACACATGACTGAGGACATGCTTTCAACACATTTAGAATGAGGATAGATAGTTAAAATGCCCCTAAGGGTCTCAACAAGTCGGCACAAGGCCCCAAACATGGCATACAACCCAAAATATAATAACATCAAACAACGAACTATCAAATACGCATTAAAGTACTCGTTCGGGAAGGACTATGTCACAATCCCCAGCGGTGCTCTACCCCACGCTCGTCATCTAGCATGTAAGTCACCTCAAAGTAACACAACGATGTGTAATCCGGGGTTTCAAACCCTCAGGATAGTATTTACAATCATTACTTACCTCGAACCGGAAAAATCTCTAGCTCGCGACGCCTTTGCCCCTCAATTCGGCCTCTACGGGCGTCGAATCTATCCAAAATCAGAACGAATACGTCACAATATGCAAAGGGAACAATGCCCAAGAGAAAGCAATTGAAAAATATCAAAAATCTCGAAATTAGCAAAACCCGATCCCCGGGCCCACTTCCCGAAACACAGAAATTTTTATATCAACGGGTTCCTTATCCTTCCACGAGTTCATACATATCAAAAGTTCTCAAGTCCGACCTCAAATGGCCCTTCAAATCTCAATTTACAATCTCAAAATCCCAAGCCCTAGTTCTTCCAATTGTAGCTAAATTTCCACGAATTTCTAGGTTAATTTCACAATAGAATCGCGTTTTTGGTTCATAGAACTTACCTCCAATCACTTCTCCTTGAATCCCTCTTCAATTCCCTTCCAAGAGCTCTCAAAATACTCAACAATGGTGGAAAAATGACTTAAGCTCGCGGATGAAATGTTTAAAAACCCTTCTGGCCAGCTATTGACTTCCTTCTATGCGATCGCGGCCCCAGGCTCGCGATCGCGAAGGGAAAATTTTCCAAGCCTCAAAAATGTGCTATGCGAAGGCGATGCCATCCCTGCGAACGCGATGGTTCAACTTTCCAGAACTACGCGAACGCGTCCCGCTCTATGCGAACGCGAAGAAGAATCTTACCTGGGCCCCCAAGGCCTTCTACGTGAACGCGTACTACCGGCTGCGAACGCGAAGCACCTGCAGCTCACGCTTCGCGAACGCGAAGCACCAACCGCGAACGCGAAGAAAAATCTTAGGCCTACCCAAGTCCCTTCTATGCGATCGCGAGGGACCTCCCGCAATCGCGAAGACCAAAACTCCTCTGCAATAACTGCTGCATTTCTGCAATTTCCCTAAGTCTCAAAACTTTCCGTTAGCCATCCGAAATCACCCCGAGGCCTCCGGGACCTCAACCAAAAGCACCAACGCATCCTAAAACATCATTCAAACTTGTTCCAATCATCAAAACAACTCAAACAACACCAAAACCATCAATTCACACCGAATTCAAGCCTAAGCTTTCCAAAAACTTCCGAAACTCGCTTTTGATTAAAAACCCAACCAAATAACCTTCGACTGACCTAAAATCTTGCACACACATCACAAATCACATAACGAAGCTACAGCAACTCTCGGAATTCCATTCCGACCCTCGGATCAAAATCTCACCTAGCAATCGGAAATCGCCAAAATACTAACTTCGCCAATTCAAGCCTAATTCTACACCGGACCTCCAAAACCACTTCCGATCACACTACTAAGTCATAAATCACCCAACGAAGCTAACCAAATCATAAAAATTCCGATCCGAACTCATATACAAATAAGTCAACTCTTGGTCAAACCTTTCAAATTCAAAGCTTTCATCTGAGACTGTTCTTTCAAATTCATTCCAAATTTCCTGAAAACCAAAACAAACGATCTACATCAGTCATAATACATTACACGGGGCATGTCATGCCCGAGAACTGGCGGCCAAAGTGCAAAAGCTCAAAACGACCGGTAGGGTCGTTACATCCTCCCCCACTTAAACACACGTTCGTCCTCGAACGTACTCAAAGTTGTTCTAAAAGCCAACCAATAGCTGAATAACTTTACCATGCATATACCCGGGGGTAATCCCATGTCGCCCTATCTTACATAGGTTCGATAACACAACATAACTGAAGTTTCACAATCCATCCTAGTCCATAAACCATAGAATTACATTTCTGCTTCTGAAATCCTCAATGCGGTCAAAATCTCACATTTATACTATGAACAAGTCCAAACAAGCTGTAACAGACCATAACCGCTATCTCAGGCACAATCACATGATATACCACATAACTCAAGCACTCACAGCAATAACTTATAATCACAGCAGTTGCACCTAACAACCAAATACCGATAGAAAACCTCTAACAACTAAATTCTCATTCCAACACTTCCACATACTGCCAATGATAACGGAAACACGCAATAAATCATAACCATTTCTCAGATCAACCATCCATATGGCTACTTCCCCTTTGGCAAGGACCATAGCAAATTTCTGAGCCGAACCTCGATATTTATCAATCAAACAAGCTGAAATCGAATCCGTTCGTATTCATTAATGATCCCAACGATCTCCTCTAGTCCAACACACCACTCTGGCAACACGACACATCAATAGAGGCCTAAGCCACAACTAGCAATATACGCGCACCAATAAGCAACGATCTGAACATGCTCAAATCATGGAAATGACTCAAATGAAAGAGCTGTAACTCAAGCTCACCAATACCGCCACAACACAAGGCTGAGAGCCCGTCTCACATCATAGAATAGAACACACGAATCTAACCCGCAAGATCATAGCTACGCTGCAATGCGGTCCTATCCAAACACTGCTCCACATGGAACACCTCAAGCTATGCTCGAAATTGACAACTACGCACAATCTGATGTCTGGAACAAAAGCAAATCAGTACGCCCATGGTGAAACAATTGACATACATCACGCAAACCCGATAGAACATATCCGATACGCCATTCACCGAGCAACTCCCAATTACTCTTCCCGCTCGACTTCCATTATGAAATTTTGATAGAACCGCACCATAGGTGCCTATAACCAACAGATCGTAACGTCTCACAACACTGAAAGGTAACTCATAGATCCCCCTAACTGCTAATAGCTCAAAATAACCGAATCAATACATCCTTCGTCAACAGCAACTCGAAGTCAGCAAAACCATCTCGATGCCGGACACATATCCATATAGGTCTACCAATGGACCACACATCAACTCTAGTTACCCACAACAGATAAATAATCCTTCGAAGGTTCACAATGACTGAATCATAGCACATACTAACATCTGACTAACTTACCCATATTTGCCATCCACAATTACGAGCTAACCTGTGTATGAGAACTTGCAGTCTCCAAGTCCATAAGGCACACGAATTACCATATATGATCCTAATTCCGCCACTCGCATACATATCTCACCTTTAGACTCAATCTTTCCATGAGACATACTCTATGATTTTCTATGCTGCCAAGCAAACTCAAATATCAGCAGCCGATCCGACAAGAAAGTGCCTCAATACTACCGAAGTACCATCAACTTAATCACATTGTCTTTTCTGAAACATATACCCTCGTCAAATCACCCGAATTGGCAATACCACTTCCTTAATCATCTGAAACTGCCCGTGCTGCCTAAGAATTTCATGAACTCCCTTTCAGAACTGAACCACAACTTTACACATGCAAATCTCGATCCTCACAACATACCGCATATACCGTACCGTCCTAGGATAACATGAGAACTTCGTCTCCCTTCCGAACCACAGATCACTACGCACTCCACTAGTCAAGAACTTCCCATTGGTCCCATCTAGAAGAAAAATCACTATACATCTCATGCTCCGCATGCCCATAGAAAATATACATCTCCAAACCACGGCAAAAACCGTCAAGAACTCTCCGTGTTCCCCTTGCACAAATCCAACTTGTCAGGACTGAGTCCTTCTAACTCGATCGAGCTAAGAAAGCCATCAAAACCTAAGAGCATCGCTGCAAAATACGTGAAAGAACTCATTGCCTCGAACACGCACAAGGAATTAATCATATCCTAACCATACCGACTCGGTCTAATATCAAACTACTCCGTCTATCTAAATTTCCTTCCGATTCATTTTCAACTTGATACTCCATCTCGGTGTAGCACCACAATTTCTCAACCCAAGTTTACCACACGAGGCCCAAGCATAAATCCACACTGTCTAAGACCCATAAGCCGCTGAATACTCTCTTAAATATTCCCAAAAGCACCACATTCCAAAACACCTTACTCTAAAGAACTTCCTGCGAACCTAAATCCGTTACCTTTATCTTCCTGATACTAATACATAGAATCCCGTAATTAACATTGAAATACCACAAGTCTTGAACTCTTCCAATGAAAACTCGATTTCTAACCACATATACGACTTTGAGATACCCAATTGCTACATGAAGCATCTGGAACACATTAGAGCCATTTTCGAGAGTCATTCACTCTATTCATAGTGCACTTAACCCGATCAATAGAACCGAACAACCAGCGCCTCATTGGCACTTCTGACACTGCAGCACATAACCTTTCCTTAGTCAAAATTTCCTTTACTCGAGCCATCCTCAGGCTCAATCTCCGCAACTAGAATTGATTCACCACACGCCTCAAATCGGAACCAACATAGCACATAACCGAGCAATCAGCTAATCAATAGCAAACTCCCCCACTTGGCTCGAAGCTATAGATCAGAATACACTCAATAACTCATAACACTTATACTCTATTGATGCCACAATACCATAGTGAGATTAAACTCAAATCCTTTGTAAGCTTGTGTAAACATAAATCATCTAGTACTTTAAACCTTCGGCAAATCTCGCAACAGTTAAGCCCACTCTTTTAAGCGATCCAAACCTTCAAATTTCAGCACTTACATTTCACTTGCACATGAGATCTTCTAACAATCACATAAGGGTCACACAACCCCAGAACTATTCGCAAGAGATAACCCGCCTGCTTTGCCTTCGGTTAACATTTCTGTATACCTTCCACCATTATAAACCGTACACAGTCACTTAGATACATCTCGCAGTACTAACATACTCGTCAGATAGCTATCCAGCCGTCACTTCCACTAATAGGAACAATACCAAACATATAGTTTGAAAACACTTGCTCATACAATCAGCACCTCGGTGCTCAAGCCATAGGCAAATATCCGGCCTCAAGTCCTCCAGACTGGCCCAGCATCAACTCACAGAGATCACATCTCGCCCCTCAATCGGGGAATCACAGCGATCAAGGCACATCTGATACTGAGCGCTCATGCACGCATACGAACGCGTGGAAGGAATTTTAAGAGTTACTTTTCAAGCTGAATCAAGGACGCACGATAAGAATTCCAAGAATGTGAAGTTATTCCTAAAGGTTCGGCAGCCTCTCGAGGATAAATACAGACGTCTCTGCACCGATCCGCGAGACTCTACTAAACCTGCTCATGACTCGTGAGACCTATGTAACCAAGGCTCTGATACCAACTTGTCACGACCTCAACCGGCCTGGTCGTGATGGCGCCACTCGTGAAGAGAAGGCCAGCCAATACAACACTCACATTAGCCCCTTAAGCATTAAGAATCATTTGTAAGCCTTTAATTAAACAATGTTTTATAATAACTTCTGAAATAACAATGCGGAATAAAAATACAAGCCCGACCTCGGGGTGTCACTAGTCATGAGCATCTATCAAGGTCTGCATACAACAAGAAATCTAAAATAATGTACTAAATACAGTACTAACAATGTGAGGAAGGGAGCGGTGCTGCGGACGTCATGCAGCCACCTGCTAACTCTGATAACTCCGCGCCTAAGCAAATCAACACCCGCTACCGGGTTCCGATATACCTGAATCTGCACACGAGGTGCAGGGAGTAATGTGAGTACTCCAACCCAGTCAGTAATAAGAGTAAATAAAGACTGAGCAGTAGGAAACAGTCAATCCACATTCACGTTAGGCTCAATAAACACAACAGGCTTTCAAATCATAATACGAGTCAACCTTCTCTTTTAAAATCAGCCTCTAGAAAAAATCATTTTTTATATACTTTCTAGTAGTTTCAGAAGGGGTTTAATACCATTTGAAGTAATAATAGAGATTAAAGCCATAATCGGACCCTCGGGCAAAGCATAGTTCGTAAAACAACCCCTCAGGCAAAACAGAAATCATAAACACTTCATAACTTGAAAACCTCGGTGGAAATAAGCAAATGCCAAATCAGTGATTAATTTCTGAAACGTCTCATAAACCCCAGTTTAAATAAAAGTCATTTTAAAACATTTGTTCAACTTTCCGACAGAGGCTCAATATAAAGATGAGTGAAAACTGTCAATAAATCAACATCTTCGATAGAAACTCGCTTTAAAGAGGAGTGAAATCAATAAGTTCATAAACAGGCCTCTCATGCAAACATCACTCATATGCATGTATATATATATCGCCCCTCGGGCTAGCCTCTCTCTCACTCGTGACTCAACTCTTACCAATCAGTACTCGTACTCAGCACTCATGCTCAATAGGTATCATATAGTAACCGCTGCGGCGTGCATCCCGATCCATATATCGTTGCGGCGTGAAGCCCGATCCATATACTTCGTCGACGGCGCTCACTGGGGGTGTACAGACTCCGGGAGGAGCCCCTTACGGCCCAAGGCGCAATATTGTTGCGGCGTGCAGCCCGACCCATATAAGTATTGCTGCGGCGTGCAGCCCGATCTGTATCCATATATGTATATATATATATTGCTGCGGCGTGCAGCCCGATCCATAGATATATAATCCTCATAAATAGGCCCTCGGCCTCTCTCAGTCATTAACCTCACCATCAGACTCTCAGTCTATCTCAATAAAACAGGGAACTCAGCCCAAAACAATTTCCACATTTTAAGAATATAGTGATAAAGCCAGATTTGAGTAATAAACAGGTAAAACATGACTGAGGACATTCTTTCAACACATTTAGAATGAGGATAGATAGTAAAAATTCCCCTAAGGGTTTCAACAAGTCTGCACAAGGCCTCAAACATGGCATACAACCCAAAATATAATAACATCAAACAATTAACTATCAGATACGCATTAAAGTACTCGTTCGGGAAGGACTAGGTCACAATCCCCAGCGGTGCTCTACCCCACGCTCGTCATCTAGCGTGTAAGTCACCTCAAAGTGACACAACGATGTGTAATCCAGGGTTTCAAACCCTCAGGACAGTATTTACTATCATTACTTACCTCGAACCGGCAAAATCTCTAGCTCGCGACGCCTTTGCCCCTCAAATCGACCTCCACGCGCGTCGAGTCTATCCAAAATCGGAACGAATATGTGACAATATGCTAAGGGAACAAGGCCCAAGCGAAAGCAATCGAAAAATATCAAAAATCTCAAAATTAGCAAAACCTGAGCCCCGAGCCCACTTCTCGAAACTCAGAAATTTTCACATCAACGGGTTCCTTATCCTTCCACGAGTTCATACATATCAAAAGTTCTCAAGTCCGACCTCAAATGGCCCTTCATATCTCAAATTACAATCTCAAAATCCCAAGCTCTAGTTCTTTCATTTTTAGCTAAATTTCCACGAATTTCTAGGTTAATTTCATAATAGAATCACGTTTTTGGTTCATAGAACTTACCTCCACTCACTTCTCCTTGAATCTCTCTTCAATTCCCTTCCAAGAGCTCTCAAAATACTCTACAATGGTGGAAAAATGACTTAAGCTCGTGGATGAAATGTTTAAAAACCCTTCTGCCCAGCTACTGACTTCCTTCTATGCGATAGCGGCCCCAGGCTCGCGATCGCGAAGGGAAAATTTTCCAAGCCTAAAAAATGTGCTATGCGAACGCGATGCCATACCTGCGAACGCGATTGTTCAACTTTCCACAACTACGCGAACGCGTCCCGCTCTATGCGAACGCGAAGAAGAATCTTACCTGGCCCCCAAGGCCTTCTACGCGAACGCGTACTACCGGCTGCGAAGACGAAGCACCTGCAGCTCACACTTCGCGAACGCGAATCTCCAACCACGAACGCGAAGACAAATCTCAGGCCTACCCAAATCCCTTCTATGCGATCGCGAGGGACCTCCCGCGATCGCGAAGACCAAAACTCCTCTGCAATAACTGCTGCATTTCTGCAATTTCCCTAAGAATCAAAACTTTCCATTAGCCATCCGAAATCACCACGAGGCCCCTAGGACCTCAACCAAAAGCATCAACGCATCCTAAACATCATTCAAACTTGTTCCAATCATCAAAACACCTCAAACAACACCAAAACCATCAATTCACATCGAATTCCAGCCTAAGCTTTCCAAAAACTTCCGAAACTCGCTTTTGATCAAAAACCCAATCAAATCACCTCCGAATGACCTGAAATCTTGCACAGACATCCCAAATCACATAATGAAGCTACATCAACTCTTGTAATTCCATTCTGACCCTCGGATCAAAATCTCACCTATCAACCGGAAATCGCCAAAATACTAACTTTGCCAATTCAAGCCTAATTCTACACCGGACCTCCAAAATCACTTCCGATCACACTGCTAAGTCATAAATCACCCATCGAAGCTAACCAAATCATAAAAATTCCGATCCGAACTCATATACAAATAAGTCAACTCTTGGTCAAGCCTTTCAAATTCAAAGCTTTCAACTGAGACCGTTCTTTCAAATTCATTCCAAATTTCCTGAAAATCAAAACCAACGATCTACATCAGTCATAATACATTACACGGGGCATGTCATGCCCGACAAGTGGCGACCAAAGTGCAAAAGCTCAAAACGACCGGTCGGGTCGTTACACTATGACCGGAATGCAGGTATGTCTTGAAATCCAGCTCCCGCCATACACAACAACATCAGCATCCAAAATTTGCACGCAAGGTGCAGAAGTGTAGTATGAGTACGACTGACCCCATGTACTCAATAGGTAACAAACCGAATCTTATGTTGAAAGTAGTGATGAGCTGGGACAAAGGGCAGAGTCCAACACCAATAACAAGCAACAATTCATAAAAATGTAATAAATGTGGTATAATAAATAACTCAGCGATATTATGCTCTACTCGTTCACAGTTACGAAAAAATAGGCATGCTTTTTAAGTATAATAGTAAATCCCAAATTTTTCACCGAAAAAACTAAACTATGAGTAAGTCTTAAATCTGTGATTTTTCCCAAAACCTTTCAACAATAAATAAGGTGTTCCATGTTCAGCTAGCATGAGGAAAATACTTCTCTATGCTTACATGTCAATGCGCATGTGAATGTCATGAGTGTCACTATACCGTACATCATGAGAAAATGCATCTCAATGCCTACGTGGCATGTATGCATGCCAATTGTAATACAATGCAGTGATGAAACCACATGCATACTCTCGGTGTAACAACTCGCTCAGTCCTCCCAATCACTCAGTCGCTTAATCCTCATAGTCACTCAATCCTCACAATTACTCGGCGCTCGCACTCGACACTCGCACTCGAAACTCGCTTTCAGCACTGTACAAGGCAGATCCAACCCAAAAATCAATAGAAACTTCTCTCACTGTGGAGGGGCAGATCCACCCTAAGCGCTATAATAAGCCAATCATGGCATGAATCAATAATACCTGCTGCGGCGTGCAACCCGATCCCATCAGTAATGAATAATACCTGCTGTGGCGTGCAACCTGATCCCTTAAACATCCTCATAATCAGGCCCTCGGCCTCACTCAGTCGACAATCTCTCCAGACTCTCGGACTCACAATGTCATGAAAATCAGCCCAAAAAATGATGATGTGATGTATCAATAAACGGTAACAGATACTGAGATATGATATACAAATGAATGCGTATGACTGACTATGTAATTGCAATGTAAGAAATAACTCAATAGCAGAAATGACCTTAGTAGGTCCCAACAGGATAAGCATATAGCCTAAACGTAATTTCTGACATGTATCACAGCTCCATTAATCTAGCACGTAGTAATTTCATGAATAGAAACAAGATTAGACATAATACCATAGAATCAGTCGAGTCACAAGTCACATGGTGCACACCCACATGCCCGTCACCTAGCATGTGTTTCACCTCAAAATCAAACACATAACACGTATATTCGGGGGTTCATACACTAAGCACCATGTTTAGAAGTGTTACTTACCTCGCACAAGCCAAATTCAATACCGAGCAAGCCATCCGATGCTCCAAAAAATCCATCCCGCGCATACCAACCTCCGAACGGCTCAAAACAAGCCAAAAGTAACTAAACACATCAAATAATGCCTAAGGGAAGAAACCACATTAATAAAGGTCGAATTTTTAGTCAAAACTCCAAAGTCAACCAAAA
The DNA here is from genome assembly GCF_001879085.1 of Nicotiana attenuata. Classification (NCBI taxonomy): domain Eukaryota; kingdom Viridiplantae; phylum Streptophyta; class Magnoliopsida; order Solanales; family Solanaceae; genus Nicotiana; species Nicotiana attenuata. The sequence continues at coordinate 59,388 of NW_017673481.1, read as the reverse complement.
AGTCAAACTCCAGCTTGCACCCCGAAACCCAACAAAACTCACAAAATTCGATAACCCATTTAATTAATAGTTCAACTATACTAGTTTCACTCAAATCTGACTCCGAATCAATATTAAAAACTCAAAAATTCACTCTATGAAAATTTAGACAAACTCCCCCAATTTTCTCTTTAAAATTAACAATCCAATTACCAAAACGTATATAGATTCACAAATATCACACCCCATATTTTTGTACGCGAAGTTCGCCATAAGTAAATTGATATAAGCTCGAAAATGAGATGTTATCCCGCATTTTCGTACGTTAAAGTTTCGTCGTAAGTTAATCGATGTAAGTTCGAGAATGGGATTATTTTGACATAATATGTATTATGCTACTTCAAAAAGTGATAAGTAAATTCATGAAGGTGAGAGGGTAAGCAACTCGAAGAAAATAAATTTCGTCGAAGCTTGATATTTTGAAATAAAATACGGTCCGAGCTATAATACCCGAAATTTATGGACTAGTGCCATACAATGTACCACATGACCATGATATTAAGGTGTATAAGGCGTGTTGAAAGTGAGTAGTATTTTAAGTAATTTGAGATAATTTTTAATTATGGGGATAATTGATTAATTATGGGAATAATTATGATTAAGTGGATAAAGATCTCTTTTTTGGGGCTGCGCTAAGCCAAAGTGGAACCAAAATGTATGATGAGTCATAAGGCATGATATGCCTTGATTACACGTATGGAATTCTGGGTTAAATCTATTTCTTGGTCTCTTAAATAATAATATAACTTGGAGGAAGTTATGGTATTCTTGCCACTTTAATTATTGAGCTGCAACGTTGGGAGAATTAGCTTCCTCCCTACGTAAGTGACATTGGCGATGAGTGCAAAGACGAACATAAGAGGATTTAAACCCTGTGCATTGTGTAAAAGAAAGAACGTTAGACTTCAGCAGTAATGTCCATGATGCAAGTTATACATTTTTAAGAAAGCACGGTACAATCTTTCTCAAGAATATCATACGATATTTTTCCTACTCCGATCCGCCGTTACATGTTGTCGCCATTGAAGTGTATTAGAGGGATTGTCAAGAGAATCGGCTCAGGCATGTTAAGTTTATCCCTTCTTTCCTTCTGGCATGATCTATACGATACAAACGAAACGAGCAAATGCACAACTTCCATAAATGACTCTATTCATAGAAATATTAGAGGTGCTTATGTGCTTGAATTCGCATGTGTCTTATTATTCCATTATTTGTTCATGGGTCTTAGAAAATACGTAAGTTGATAATGTTTATTTCATGATATTAATCAGAGGTATAATGGTCTTATGACACTCCGAAAGATTTTATTGATGTACTTCTCATGCATTACATTCATGTACATTGACCCATGACCAGATGGCGTTATATACACGTATATATGTATATTACATGTATATGAGATATGGAATAGGTTACGGCGTTATATACGCACCACCACCTGATCAGCCGGTATCCATTGATGATTTGCCTACACTGGCCCAGATGATATGATGGGATGCTCTCAGAGGCTTGATGATGTTATGAACGCATATACCCATGCATGGTATGGTATTTATACGCATATGCATGGCATTTTAAATATTAAAGGATTCACAGAGCTATTCAAACTCACAGGTCGAGTCTTTTACTCCATGTTTCTCTCATGCCTATTGCTTATTGATTTTCATTCCTTACATACTCGGTACATTATTTGTACTGACGTCACTTTTGCCTGGGGACGCTGCGTTTCATGCCCGAAGGTCCCTATAGATAGGTCGAGAGTCCTCCAAGTAGGTTATCAGCTTAGTGGAAGATGTTGGTGCGCTCCATTTGCTCCGGAGTTGCTTATTTGGTCAGTATGATTAGTACATGTATTGATTGGTATGGCGGGGCTCTGTCCCGACCTTTATGATATTATGTATTCTTAGAGGCTTGGACAGATGCCATGCATACGGATTCTTGTATGGCCTTGTCGGCCTATGTTTTGAGTATATAAAGGATCATGTCGGCCTTATTGGCCCGTACGTCATATGTATAAGTTTGGATTACATGTTGGGTCGTCCAACGTCGAGTATTTCCCTATGTTTTATTCTACTTATCTCACGATAGCCTCTATAGCTCATTTACCTATGATAGTATGATATGAAAAATATGTTATATTGGTACTCGGATGAGTAAGGTACCAGGTTCCCATTGCGGCCCATCGGGTTGTATCGTAACAAAAGTGGTATCAGAGCAGTTCTGTCCTAGAGAGTCTATAAGCCGTGTCTATTAGAGTCTTGTTTATGGGTGCGTCGTGCACTACACTTATAAGTAGGAGGCTACAGGGCATTTAGGACTCTCATTCTTTCTTCTTACTCTAGATCGTGTGGTAGAGCTCAGTTGTAAGAACTCAATTTCCTAAACTCTATGTTATTCCTTATACGACAATGTCTACATCCCGAAAGACGGTTGGTAAGAGATATAACTGTCGAAGAGTTGAGTCAGAGGAACTCGATTTTTGCATCATGCTTATGATGAATAAATATAAGGTATTCGGCAGATCATGTGTGTACTAAGACGTATAAGCTTCTTGATAAGGACCATAAGGCAAGCATGCCTATCCATTCTTAGGGTAAAAAGCAATGAAAGAATCAGAAAGTACAAGTTTCAACAAGTAAAAGAAGCAAGGTGAAGAGGGTTACGAGGTACTGAGTTAGTAGAGATGAACATTATCTACAATTCAAGCAGAGAAATATAAGCATTTTGAGTTACCTTCAATTGTAACAAAGGTATGTACAATTGGCCACACGCATCTCATTTATGTCCTATGGAAGATAACGGAAGTAGTATAAGAGATGGATGAATATCAGGATCCGGCTGGGGTTAGAGTGACCCAAAATGGTAGATGTATTGTTTGCGTTAGTTGACATTTCCGAAGGATAATGTGCTAATAGATCTCCTTGTGAGACACCCAGATGGTGCACTCTAAAATAGTACAGCTAGATATGAGTACTACAAAGGTAGGCACTGGAAGCCTGGAAAGGATAAGTATTAACTTAGAATGGCTCCCGTCCCTAGTAGAGAGATAATGTTAAGCAGCCCGAAGAGCTAGTAGATGGAGCAAAGGGGAACTAAAAGCAAAAGAATATCTTGTCGAAGCTTTCAGAATAAAGTGATAGACAGAAATGTTAGCAGGAAATAATAAGGGAGTACATTATGAGTAAGATGTGATACATGGATAACAACGGTAGAAAAAAAATGACAGTATTCCAGAGTCTATAGTCAAGTGAAAGAAACGTTAGACCCCCAAAGTAATACAAATCAGTATGGGCTGGTAAACAAGGTAAATTAACCATGAATTAGGGACTGAGTGATTTGACAATAGTCAGCATCATGAGAATTACAGATTGCGTTCCGGCGGTAATAGAATGGACAACAGAAGAAGATCCATGATGAATTCAGAAGAATAACCTTTAAAGGTCATTCAGGAAAACGCTTTCCTAAAGCAAGAAAGGTTAGCAAAGTTAAGCATAAGGGACTATATATGCCAGTTACACCCTTGCGAGTAAGGAAATTTTTTATCCTTGGTGCAAAACGATTACCGAAAGGCGAGTAAGGGTCATCGATGATGTGAAAGGACGCCAAAGATGAAGAGGTAAAGCATCTATAGGTAGGTCATCGTAGCTCCAACTCTTAGTACTCCCTACAGGGGGGAATATGGAGTGATGTGACATTGAGTCAGAACTAAGAGGTTCTAGTGACTATGGAATGGTAAAGGAAGAAGGAGATAAAAATGAGAAAGGAAGGAGATCGAACTTATGCAAATCCTACAGATTTGCTACGATTCCAGAACATTATGCAAGCACGATGTCAAGGAAAGGAAGTAAGGTTTCCTGCCTGAGTTGTTTTGATAAATAAGGAACCAGTGCGAGAGGTAAGTTAAGACAAAAGAAATAACCCAGGAATGATTACGCGAAATACTGATACGAGAATGGGCCAATAAGTAGTCAGTAGTTGATTGAGGAAAAGCCTAGCTATGGCTAGACAAGAAGAAACAGACAAATCAATAGATCATGCAAGATAAACATAGTGAACCCCAGCATGAGGCATTCAGTCTCGCAGATATGACATCGTAACCTTGAGAAATATTCAGATAGGAATTGGGGTAGTTAAAGGTGCCATATGAGTGTCACGGAAACAAAAGAGAGTGCCACTGCGAAGTCAGTAAAAATATCAGTTCAAAAGCAACCCTACAAGCACAAAGGCGTGGAGGTAACTACGGATGATTATAAGCGAGGAAGGATATCAAAAATTCCGTCGAGTATACGATATAACAAGCTCACTTTACAAGAGTCAAAAGGTCTCCTTAAGTACTACAATAAAAGACTAGCTGAGAAAATAAGGAAGAAAGCTTTAACCTAACCTCAGTGACCTAAGGAGGAAATGGTCTTATAACTACAGTCTCACAACAACATTGTATGCACTCCATAAGAAAACGGCACCTGCTGTGGCTAATGAACGGGGAGTAAAATCAGAAGTGATATGCAAGATCATATGAGTTGTATGGAATTCCAATATGTATGGGAACTAATGTAAGCTAAGTATGCACGCAATAAGGGGCAGGAAGACTAGGAAAAGTAATTGCTTAAAGTTGAGAAGGAACTAAAGGAATTATTCGATCAATGATCCAGAGATAATTACATAATGAATGTACCTAAGATTTCGGAGTATTATCCATGCGGCATATATGTTTACAATCATACAGCCGTAGAAGATTATGGTACATGTTAAAAGAAAGAATTGAGCCCAGGTCATAGACAAAGGATTAAATTGTTAAAGGATTGTATCATGGATATTCCATAGCCCCCATGAAAGGCTAAAAGTAATAACTAACACCATTAGCCATAGATTGGAAGATAGCTTAAGCCTACATAAAGGTTGATCAGAGGAAAGAGAAAACTAAAGAGTTACACCAACTAAGTAAGGTAAAAGTGAACAACGTACGCGATACTCAAATGTAGGAGGTTGTGAATAGTCCATACTTTGGATAGAAGGCTAAAAGCGTGGGTATTCAGTATCTAGGAGTGATAGCAGCATTGTTAGTGGCATGTCTTTCAGCCTATGGTTTCCAGGTATCGAGGAGGCTAATTAAGAAAGTAAAGAAGAATTAGAGACCATGTGATGTCGCGCTTGACGTTCCAGAATGACATAAGGAAATCTATGACACAAGCAAGTTGAAGGAAGGTTGCAAGTAGTATAAATACATGTACGTAGGACGCAAGCTAAAGTATGGTAAAGCAACAAGGTTTTAGGAAGACATGAATAAGGACAAGAAAGGGCGAATGAGAAGGTGACGAGAAAACGGGTAAGTTCTTGGGATTAAGCCCGTAAAAACAAAAGATCTAATGATTTCTCGAAGTTATAGAAAGCCCAATATAGCCTGAATGAACTCAAAGGAGTTACTCATCATAAGTAGCATTTAAAAGAGATGGAATGTTGCCCTAATTGTAGAATAAAGGTGTAATTGTGGTAGATAAACGATGATGTTTGGACCTTCGATTGAGTAATGACTTGAAGAGAAATTTATGAATTGTACAGGATTAAAATACCCATGTAAGGTGAGTCATATTGGGGTGCTACAAAATACGGTTATGGAAGTATAGTATCTCCCCTAGGTGAATCGATCTAATTACTCCTGATGTCTCTGATGAGACGTGAGCCCTAGTGGCAGTGTCACATAAGAGATCAAGTTATCAGTGGTAGACGATATATCAACATTAAGGTGAATCAAAAGTGGATGGACAAAAGTCACAAAGTATGAGGTGAGATTAGGCCGACGTTCTTAAGATGAACAAGTAATGAGGAAGCATCAAAGGACTTAGATTCATACATATGTGATAAGTAACTAAAGTAACCTGGAATTTGGTAGAAGACCTCGATAACGATAAATCGAAGTAAGAGTTTTGGTATAGTATGACCTACCTAGATGCAGTAAAATCATACGAATGGATAAGCGGATCTATGAAATAAGGTATAACAATATCCGTAAGTTCGACAAAGTACCGACGAAGAACTTCAGTATAGCCACAGATGCCTAGAGGGACATTTTATGAAGCTCTGTACATGTTTACAAAGTGAGGCCTAGAGATTGGCTAAAAGGTGGAGGAAAAAGGAGAGAAGAGTCGAATAGGCGCACTTACAAAGTTAGAGTCGTACGGGCTGCATGATAAAAGGTAGCAAGAATTATAAGATTGGAAGGATTCCAACCACGAGTCATGATGTGGGAATGAGGCCTAAAGGAGGGAATGCCCTGGCCTTTGGATTTATTCACAGAACAGCTACCTAGATAGCAAGGAGAGTACTAAAGTATTCAGAGGACATAAGTGATGAAAACAATAAGTGCATCAGTCAACATTCGAGGACGAATGTTCCAAAGGGGGGAATGATGTTACACTTCGTATTTTCGTACGCGAAAGTACGCCATAAGTAAATTGATATAAGCTCAGAAATGAGATGTTACATCTCGCATTTTCGTACGTTAGTGTTTCGTCGTAAGTTCATCAACATAAGTTCGGGAATAGGATTATTTTGAGATTATAAGTATTATGCTAATTAAAACAAGTGGTAAGTAAATTCGTGCAGGTGAGAGGGTAAGTAAGTCGAAGAAAATGAATTTCGTCGAAGTTTGACATTTTGGGATAAAATACGGTCCGAGCTATAATACCCGGTATTTATGGACTAGTGTCATACAAGGTACCACATGACCATGATATTAAGGTGTATAAGGTGTGTTGAAAGTCAGTAGTCTTTTAAGTAATTTAAGATAATTCTTAATCATGGGGATAATTAATTAATTATGGGGATAATTATGATTAAGTGGATAAACATCTCTTTTTTGGGGCTGCCCTTGGCATCAAGCTAAGCCGAAGTGGAACCATAATGTATGATGAGTCATAGGCATATCATGCCTTGATTACACGTATGAAATTTTTGGTTAAATCTATTGCTTGGTCTCTTAAATAATAATATAACTTGGAGGAAGTTATGGCATTCTTGCCACTTTAATTATTGAGCAGCAACGTTGGGAGAATTAGCTACCTCCCTACGTAAGTGACATTGGCGATGAGTGCAAAGACGAACATCAGACGATTTAAACCCTGTGCATTGTGTAAAAGAAAGCACGTTAGACTTCAGTAGTAATGTCCAAGATGCAAGTTATGCAATTGTAAGAAAGCACGGTACAATCTTTCTCAAGAATATCATGCAAATTTTTCCCTACTTCGATCCGCCGTTACGTATTGTCGCCATTGACATGTGTTAGAGGGATTGTTAAGAGAATCGGCTCAGGTATGTTAAGGCTATCCCTACTTTTCTTTTGGCATGATCTATACGATATAAACGAAACGAGCAAAAGAATAACTTCCATAAATGACTCTATTCATAGAGGTGCCTATTAATCAGAGACATAATGGTCTTGTGACACTCCGAAAGATTTTATTGACGTACTTCTCATGCATTGCATTCATGTACATTTATCCATGGCCAGATGGTATTATATATGCGTATATATGTATATGAGATATGGGAAAAGGTTACAGCATTATATACGCACCACCACCTGCTCCGCTGGTATACGTTGATGATTTTCCCACAGTGGCCGAGATGATATGACGGGATGCCTTCAGAGGCTTGATGATGTTATGAACGCATATACCCATGCATGGTATGGTATTTATACACATATGCATGACATTTTAAATAATAAAGGATTTACAGAGCTATTCAGACTCATATGTCGAGTCTTTTACTCCATGTTTTTCTCATGTCTATTGTTTAATAATTTTCATTCCTTTACATACTCGGTACATTATTTGTACTGACGTTGCTTTTACCTGGGATGCTGCGTTTCATGCCGGCAGCACCCGATAGACAGATCGAGAGTCCTCCAAGTTGGATATCAGCTCAGCGGAAGATATTGGCGCTCTCCATTTGCTCCAGAGTTGCTTATTTGGTCAATTTAATTAGTACATATATTGATTGGTATGGTGGGGCTTTGTCCCGACCTTTATGATATTATGTATTCTTAGAGGCTTGTAGACAGATGTCATGTATACAGACTCTTGCATGGCCTTCTCGGCCTATTTTTTGAGTATATAAAGGATCATGTCGGCCTTATTGGCCCGTACGTCATATTTATAAATTTGGATTACATGTTGGGTCGTCCAATGTCGAGTATTTCCCAATGTTTTATTCTACTTATCACACGATAGCCTCTCTAGCACATTAACCTATGATAGTATGATACGGGAGATACGTTACATTGGTACTCGGATGAGTAAGGTACCGGGTGCCCGTCGCGGCCCATCGGGTTGTGTCGTGACAAAAAAAAATATAACTGAATCTGAGTAGAGAACACTTACCCCAATCCATATGGTGAATATCGCATAAAACATCGCTCTAACCCGAGCTCCAAATCTCCATATATGATAAAATCACTCATGGTCCGAAAACAGAGTACTTATATGCACTGCCCAGTGGTACTCTATGCGATGGAGGTAGTACCCTCGCGATCGCGATGCACAAACAGATGTTGCCACAATTAACTCTATGCGTTCATGGCACAAGCCTCACGAATGTGATACACATAGAAGACAGAACTAAGCGAACGCAGGAGAAACGTGGGAACGCGAATAAGAGGCCATCGACTGCCCAACTCAGTCAAACACTTCGCAAACGCGTGCACAATTGTGCAAACGCGATGCTCAATCTGCAGAAACCTATGCGAATGCGGACTATCATTCGGGAACGCCAAGAAGAAATACTAAGCTCAAATTTTCCCCCTACGTGATCGCATCTCTCTGTTCGCGATTGCGAAGAACGTTTGCGTGCACCAGACATCAGGAATGCCAAAATGAAGTAAAATGGCCTAAAAACAAACCGCAACGTGCCCGAGCTAACCGATGCTCCAAAATGCCATCCCGCACGTACCGACCTCCCAACGGCTCAAAATTTGCCAAAAGTAACTCAAACACATCAAATAATGCATAAGGAAAAAAACCCAATCAATAAAGGTTGAATATTTAATCAAAAGCCCAAGGTCAACCAAAAAGTCAAACCTGGTCCCGCACCTGAGCACAAAATACGACAACCCATTCAATTACGAGTCCAACCATACTAGTTTCACTCAAATCTGACTCTGAATCGATGTTCAGAACCTCTATTAAACTTTAGACAAAACCCCCTAATTTTCTCTTTAAAATTCACAATTTACCAAAACGTAGAGAGATTCACAAAAATCTAACCAAAACCGAGTAGAGAACACTTACCCCAATCCATATGGTGAATATCGCCTCAAAAATCACTCCAATCCGAGCTCCATAGCGCCAAATATAATAAAATGACTCAAGGTCCGAAAATAGAGTACTTATATGCACTACCCAGTGGTATTCTACGTGATCGCAGTAGTTCTCTCACGATCACGATGCACAACATACGCTGCCACAATTAACTCTACGCGTTTGTGGCACAAGCCTCGCGAACGCGATACACACAGCATACAGAACTACGCAAACGCAGGAGGAATGTGCGAATGCGAATAAGAGGCCATCGACTGCCCAGCTCAGCCAAACACTACGCGAACGCGTGTACAACTGTGCGAATGTGATGCTCAATATGCAGAAACCTATGCAAATGCGGACTATCATTCGCGAATGCGAAGAAGAAATACACAGCTCCGATTTTTCCCCTACGCAATCACATCTCTCTATTAGGGATCACGAAGAACGTTTGGGTGTACCAGACATCAGCAATGCCAAAATAAAGAAAAATGGCCTGAAAACAATCCGCAACACACCCGAGCCCCTCGGGGCCCTACCCCAACATACCGACAACTCCCATAATATTACACGGACCTACTCGAAACCTCAAATCACACACAGAAACATCAAAAACAAATCGCACCTCAATTCAAACTTAAATGAACTTTAAACTTTCAACTTCCAAAACTCGCGTCGAAACATATAAAATCAACCCGGAATGAACTCAAATTTTTCACACAAGTACCAATTGACATAACGAAGCTATTCTAATTCTCGGAACCACAATCTGAATCTGATATCCTTAATGTCAACTCTCGGTTAAACTTATAAACTTTTCAAACCTTCAAATTTTTAATTTTCGCCAATTAGCGCTGAAACCTTCTAGCAATATCCAATTGCAAATCCAGGCATACATTCGAGTCCAAAATCACCATCCGAAACTAACAGAACCATCAAAACTCCAATTCGAGGTCAAATATTAAAAAGTCAAACTTGGTCAACTCTTCCAACTTAAGCTTCAAACCTGAAATTCATTCTTCCAAATCAATTCCGAATAACCTGAAAACCAAAATCGATGATGCACACAAGTCATGATACATCATTTGATGTTTCTCAAGACTTCAAATAGGGACCGGTCGGGTCCCCCAGATTCAGAACTTTTTTTCAATACTCACAATCCTTATTAGTTAATAATCCTAGTGATTGGATTTCTATGCTTAGTCTGATAGAAATAAGATATTCAAATAAATAATTTTATAGCGAATGACTATTCATCTATTGTATTTTCACGCAAATAGGGGGCAAGAAAACTCTACGGAAAGATGGTGGTTTAATTCGATGTTGTTTAAGAAGGAGTTCGAACGCAGTCGTACACCATTCGGGAAGCAGGTCATTAGTACGGAAGCTACTTAGAGCATGCTATTACTGGCCCTGAATGAAGGAGGAAGCCAAAAACTTCGTAAAGTAGTGTGATAAATGTCAACGATATGCAAATAAACTACACCAACCGGTAGAGACATTACATTCTGTCTATTTCTGTGGCCATTCATGAAATAGGGAATAGATATAGTAGGAACACTCTCACCAGCTCCCGAGCAGGTAAATTTTTTTATTAGTTTTGACTGACTACTTTTCTAAATAGGTTAAGGTAGGAGCCTTTAAGAAAATTAAACAAAAGGAAGTGATAAATTTTATCTTGAGAAACATGATATGTCGGTTCAGGGTACCAAAAGAGATAACATGTAATAACGAACCGTAGTTCATGGGAGCACAGATAAAAGAATTCCTTAAAAGCAAAAAAAAAATCAAAAGAATAACATTGTCTGCTTATCATCCTGAAGACAAAGGACAAGCAGAGTAACAAATAAGGTAATTATCAATAATTTAAAGAAAATATTTAGAAGCTGCTAAAGATGGTCATATTAGTTACTGAGAGTATTTTGAGCTTACTGAACAACGACAAAAATAAGTACGGGAGAGGCCCCCTTGTCAATTGTTTTTGGGGCAGAAGCTTTGATCCCCGTCGAAATAGGAGAACCAAGCTTAATAAATGCAGCAGATGAGTCTAACAAAGAGGCTCTAAGAGCAAATCAAGATTTGACTATAGGACGTAGGGAATTGGATCTAATTGAAACCACGGTACGAAAGAAAGTTATAGAAAGATATTACAGTCCAAGGGCTAATTTACGACAACTCAAAACTTGGGATTTTGTCCTTACAAAGGTATTTCCTATAATGCAAGAACTGAATACTAGAAAAATTGGACCAAGCTAGAATGGACCTTATCGAGTTCGTGGAATTGACGGAAAAAGGGCCTACGAGTTGGAAATCATGGATGGGAAAGCATTAGAGTCTAATTATAATATGACACACTTGAAGAGATACTACTTCTAAAGGATAACAATGGTCAGGCACCTCTTGTTCGCTTATTTAATCTTTCATATTTATTTACTAACATTCTTAGATGATAGGCACATCTAACCTAGAGTAGAAGATGACAATAGACCATTTAGTGGCACGCAGAATCATTAATTACTCCTGATCAAGGTCGAAAAGAGTCTAATTTAAAGGTTTAAGAGTCATCTTCATCTGAGATACCCCAAATCATGTATATGATTCCTTCCCGGGAATAGGGCCAAGGGAATTTGATGCTACTGAATTCAAAGAAGGAAATAATGAACTAGTATTCAAATTCTCATACTTCGAACTCGAACACTCGGGGACTATATAAGTCAAGACATATGAAGACACTTGGAAGATCGACTTCCGAAGGAAAGATCAAATTTTGCAGAGAAGTTTAGTTCATCTTCAAACGACTACTTCTAACTATGAAATTTGATAATTACAGAACAAATTATCTCCAAAAGGTTAATGCTAGAAGTACAGTACAATCATGTATCGAGAATAATTGTATTATTCAAAGTTTAAAAAAAACTTGAATCATTATGCTCAAAGCAAACTAAGCATTATATCTAATATCAAGGTCAATACTCTCGTACGAATTAAGAGGGAGTTCAATACTCTCATACGAATTAAGAAAAAAGAAGATATAATATCCTGCTTTATACCAAACATGAAGATGAGACATAATCTTCACAAGTGTCAAAAACATAAAAGGACTCAGTTTTATATTAAAGTCGAACATCCTCAATCATGACTTTGAATGATTATTCAAATAGCAAAACAACATCAAAATTTAAGACTCAAAAATATTAGCGATCAAAAGCATATTAATTTTGAGGCATATAAAGCAAGTGCACAAATAAAAATGCATAATTTGTCTTAAAAATTAGGCAAAAAACCCAAACATATAGTCTTTAAAGACAAAAACCAGGAATTAAAGCAACATATGATGCCCAGAGAGGCACTTGGAGATGAAGCACGAGGAGGCAAAACATCAGCTTGAGAAGGATCAACTTGAGGCATTGAAGATGTAGGGTGTTACTCAGTGAGTTCATCTCCGTCACCTTGATTTGGAAAGCTTAAGTTCAATCTATCCCCCGAGGATTCTTCTTCAGGAGTAGAAGAGCTCATAACTTGGCGTGCTATATCAATTGTTTTTCCAGCTTTCTCAAACTCAGCCTCAACATCAAAACTCTTAACAAGCTTCCTTCAATGTATCATAGCGGGTTTGTAAGAACATCCAGTTCACATTGTGCGGTGCCTAAGGACATCGAGTTTGCCATATCGTTGAGTATCGAGATTTTGCAGCAGATTATGAAAAGGGGCTTAGAATGTTCTATGTTATTTTTGGTCTACGGTGTAGCATTGGAGGGATGGGAGAAAATAACTTCAGATCCATAGAGGAATTATCAAGATAGATGTACCAGTTGAAGACGAGAATATGCGCACATGGAGGGTATGAGATGGTTCGTGGGTTTTGAGACAACGTGGTCTCGTGAAATGAGGTCACTCAGGGTGAGTGCGGATTTGGGCTCGCGATGTTTTGAATGGAGCTCTTATTATTTCCGAGGCAATTTAAGAATAAATTCTGAGAAGACGGGTCGGCTAGTAATGTTTGAGCCGTCATGACTATGGCTGTGATCAGTTCCTTCGGCGTGTTTAGTTATTCATGTGATTTGTGACGGTGCGTGCAAGGCTTGACGGTCGCCATAATTGATTTTATTTGGAGACATTTTAGTATTATGGCGTGTTATGTGGGGACAGATCCCGGAAGAGTTATGTTGGTTTTTACCACTACTTGAGGTTGTTCTTTTCTACGTTTATGAGAATTCAATCACGTGTTGTGATGGTTCTCTTTAAATGAGCTAAGTAAAGGGTTTCTATATGATGAAGTGTTTATTCTATTAGTTATTCAAGTGTTATGATGAAATTTTTATACTGTCGCATATTGGCATGTTAGGTGCGGTGAGCGGCATGGGAATTGGAAGTTGAGGATCAAGGTTGCTGTTTGGTGTTGGCAAACAATATCACGAGCTCGGAGGAGCAAGAAAGGATTCAGATGGTTAGGCATTTGTGTGGCCGGTGGTTTAGATGTGCAGACACGTAGTCACTTGATTGATTGAAGATTGAAAGCAAGTATGGAGATTTTGGTACTATCGCTAATGTGAGAATTTATGCTCGAAGGGCGCTCAGTTTATTTGGTTGTGGAATGTGGAAGTGTGCTCTAGATTTGATGGTTTTTCTTGTGTGTCAGGGGTTATTGTGAATCCTTGAAAAGTTATTAGCCCAGTGCAGTATGGTCAAAATTGGCTTGAGGTCTGTTAATAGATCTAAATAAGAACTTGGGCTCTATATCAGGCCGGATGGGTTCACTTCAGCATATGGCTCCTTATGGAGGAGTTCGGACCTTGGATGTTACTTGTGTCGTCAGCTATTCCATATAATTTATATTGTGCTGTGTGGGCTGTGAAATGGCTTGATTAGTTTCATATGTGTTGAGGTTCTGCGTAGCAATGGTGTTATGTGAGCATGATGGCTCTCGAGATGCAGATCATATACCGCACCTTAGTCGTGCTAGGGTTTTGTAGCCTATGGCGCTATCTGTCTCCCTAAGAATTGCATTATGCACTTTGCGTGCTTGTGGCTGATATTTGGGAATTATGAGCATTTTAGCTCGGTAAAGTATTTCCTTATAGGTTATCATGTGTGGATCGGGTGGCACGTCGCCATGGGTATGTTGTTTTGATTGGGTGGCACGCCGCCACAGGTATCATGGTTGGATCGGGTTGCACGCCGCCACGGTATTATGTGTGGATCGGGTTGCATGCTGCAACAATGTGATATTACGTAGCAGTTTCCGATATCTAATATTGTGTTTTTTGCTTCTCGTTTTCTGAGGAAGGTTCATAACACCTTTTCGTTTGTCCAATTAGTTACGTGGGTTGAGTAGTTCTTTCCAGAGTTTGTTTCTTTATATATCATACTTGAGTTTGTGGCTTGTTGGCACATTGCGGCATTATATGAGATTTTTGGAAGTGTCTGAGGTGGCGTATTGCCTGGGCAGGTTATACTGGGTGAGACGAGATTTTTTGGACCTGGGATCAATGCAATCGGGTTTATATGAAGTATATTAAAGAGCAATTATCGTTGCGTAGTTCAGAACGAGGTAATGGTTCTTGTCAGGAGAATAGACTCAATGAATTGTTGACTCGACAGTTGGTTGTGAATACACATCTTTTTCGTCGTGGCAATATTGCAACAGTTGGAACAGGACTTATAAGAGTCATGAGGTGTGTTGAGCATCGAATTCGTGAAATTTTGGCTACTGTCATCAGAGGATATTGTTATGCTCATGTGAATTATGCGGTGCATGGTGCAAATTCAGCAAAGGTATGCAATCACGTTTTGGCCCATCGTGTGGTGATTGATACGGTGTTCGTATGGTGGAAACAGGCCTGGCAGAGAATTCCGGATGTTGGAATTCGGCTCTAAGGCTAATTTGACGAAACAAAAGGGGAATCTCCAGATTTGCTCGAGCAAATGTGCTCAACTAAGTATTGGTAGCACGAGTAGGTGCACGAGGTGTTAAACAGTTATTTCAGACAACTCCAACGCGTTCTTAGCACGTTCGAGGATGGACGTATGTTTAAGTGGGAGAGAATGTAATGACCTGACCAATTGTTTAGAGTTCTAGCACGTCGTTCGGCGGCTTGAGGCCATGAGCAGCTTCACTTCAGGTATTATGACTTGTATGCCTGGTCGAAATTGAAATTCAGAAAGTTCGGAGTTTAATTGGAAAGAAAGTTCTCAGTTTGAAAGCTTTACGTTGGAAGAATTGACTAAGGTTGGATTCTTGAGTAAACGACCTCGGAATCGGGACTTGAAGGTTCCATTATGTTCGTATGATGATTCCGGATGTGGGCGTATGTTCGGATTCGGTTTTGGATGACCCAGGAGTGTTTCGGCGCAAGTTAGCATTTTGGAAGAATTTCATAAATTTGGATTGAAGTGGATTTCAATGTTATTGATGTCCGTTTGGTATTTCGAGTATGAGAATAGCTGCGTAAGGTGATTCTGGTATTGGGAGCGCATCTGGAAGTGGATTTAGAGGTCCCTAGGTCATTTTGGAGTCATTTGGCGAAAGTTAGAAATTTGAAGGTTTTTGAGAAGTTTGACCGGAAGTGGACATTTTGATATCGGGGTCGAACTCCGATTTCTGAAGTTGGAGTAGGTCCATAATTTTAAATGTTACTTGTGTGAAAAATTTAATGTCAACCGGACGTGATTAGATAGGTTTCGGCATCGAATGTAGAAGTTTGAATTTCAAAAGTTCATTAAGCTTGAATTGGGTTGTGATTCATGATTTCGATATTATATGCTGTGATTGAAGGCTCGACTAAGTTCATAATGTGTTTTGGGACGTGTTGGTATAATTTGTTGAGGTCCCGAGGGCCTCGGGTGGAATCCGGATGGCAAACGGATCAAGTTTGGACTTGGAAGAAGGGCTGAGGGCTGCTGTCATCTGGTGTAATCGCACCTGCGTGGATTTAGCTGCAGGTGCGGAGGTCGCAGAAGCGACATAGGAGCTGCAGTGCGATGACCCAAAAGGTCATCACTTATTGTTAAATTAAATTCTGTATTTCGAGGCCTTAAAAACCTCTTTCAGCATCACCTTGAATTGCGTGCGCAATCCGGGCGCGTAGCCGGAAAGTCTATATGTGAAAATCTGTGAAAAATAATAAAATTTGGCTTTAAAATGAATTAAGTTGACTTCGGTCAACGTTTTGGGTAAACAGACCCGGACCCGTGATTTGACGGTCCCAAAGGGTCCGTAGGAAAATATGAGACTTGGGCGTATGCCCGGCATCGAATTCCGAGGTCCCAAGCCCGAGAAATGAATTTTTGAAAGAAATTATTTTCTAAAAATATAAAGGTTTTTGAAAGTGAAATGTTATGTGAAACTTGTGGTATCAGGCCCGTATTATAGTTTCGGAGCCTGGTACAGGTTCAATATGAGTTATATGTGTTGTCGGTAATGTTTGGTAAGAAACGGGATCCATTTGACGTGATTCGGACCTTAAATGCAAAATTTGATGTTTAAAAAGTATTGAGAAATTTCGTTGATCTTGTGCTTAATTCGATGTTCATGACGTTATTTTGGTGATTTGATTACACGAATAAGTCCGTAGGATGTTTTTGAGGTTGTGTGTATGTTTGGTTTGGAGCCCTGAGGGCTCGGGTGAGTTTTGGATAGGCCACGGAGTGTATTTTTGACTTAGAAAATTGCAGATTTTTCAGCTGTGCATAGCAGGCCTGCAGGCTTCGCATTGGCTCGCAAATGCGAGCGGCTTATCGCAATTGCGAAGGAAGCCCAAGCCAGCTCCATCTCGCAAATGCGAGGAAACCCATCGCAAATGCGATGCCCCTTTTCCCAGCCTGTAGTCGCAAATGCGACGCCCCTCTCGCAATTCCCAACTCGCAAATACGAGAGTCCTTTCGCAATTCCCAAGCTAGCAGAGGTCGGGGTTCACTATTGCGAACCCCTGTTCGCAATTCCCACATCTGAGACCTACAACTTTTATACTTAGACGAATTTTAACCCATTTTTCACATTTTCAAAAGACAAACTCCCTAGGGCGATTTTTCAAGAACAAATCTTCTTCCAAATCGATTGTAAGTCAGTTTTAACTCGTTTCCTTCAATCATTAACATCTTTTAACATGATTTCAACTTAAAATCAATGATTTTCATGGGGAAATTGGGTGTTTTGGGTGGAACCTAAGGGTGTTTAACGGGTGGGCCGGGCCGGGCCGGGCCATTTTTTTGGACACGTACGGGTTACGGTCCGGGCCGGTTCCGGGTTGGTTCTTAACGGGTTTAACAGGTTCGGGTTTATCCGGGTAAAAATTGAACCGTAAGGATTACGGGTTGAGGGGCCCGGGCCGGACCGGGTTTAGTGTATTTTTAATTTTTTTTTGGATTTTTGTTTAAATATTGTATGTTATATTAATACAAAGTACTAACATAAAGAATACAAGGAAGATGGGAAAAATTGCACTTATTGCAAGTGCTACTTTTATTTCATAATTCAAAATTTCAAACTTACAAATTGAAAGGTTTACATTTTTAACAACAAGTAAATTCAAAGGTTTTTCATTGCCCTAGTAAGTTCTTCATAATCAATATGCACCGATTGACCTTCTTCTGGAGTGTTAAATTCGGATGGGTTACCATGTGTTAATATATGTCCAAGTTCCTCGTCTTCTGGGCTATCAACATCTTCACGTCCTTGATTTCTTCGTTCCGATCCAATCCAATCTCTGAAATATACTAAAACTTCCAAAATATTGCTTCCCAATGAGTGGCGGGTGTCTCCAAGTTGTTGTCTTGCTTGGCTAAATGCACTCTTCGATGCAACAATAGAAATTGGCACATTCAGCACGTCCCGAGCCATAGCGAAAAGAACAGGAAATTTCTTTCCATTCTCATGCCACCATCCCAACGGTGAAAATTCCTTTGTGCGAGGCTTTTTTTGCTTCTGAAAGTAGAATTGAAGTTCATCAATGTTCCTGCTACTGGTTTGAGTGTTAGAAAATGTAGAAAATATTAAAACTATCAAGGCCTACTTCATCATCAACACTAGCAGAAGTGCTACAATGCATATTGGGATTAACATTGCCTACAGTACGAGCAGCATCATAATTATATAATTGTTGTAAATACTCATTTAGCATGTTCATAGAAACATATAAATCTGGGGTTTCAGTTGGTCCAATCTCCATATAAGTATATAAAGCATTCATTAATTGGTGACAATCAGACATCTTAATAGAAGAATTTAAAACAGCACCAATTAAGTAAATCGGAGGAATTGAAAAGAAATATTTTTTGAATTTTGCTTGCATTTTTTCCACAACATTCTTATGTTTTTCTTTCTTCCTAAATTCAAAGAGTAGAAAAGAAATTTCAGCTATATGTACTAAAGACATAGTACACGCTCTTTTAGCAGCATTCAACATATTGTAAAAATTAAAGTATAAGCTAAAATTAAATATGCAATTAAAATGGTAAATAAGAGAAAGAGTTGGAGGGAGTGCACCGAATTCGACAATAAATTGAGCACTTGATTACGCAATTCCGATGTTACCACGAACAAACGTCAAGCAAGTATTTCAATTTTGAACTTCAATTGTTCAAACTTCAAATTCCGAATGACAAAACACAATAAATTAAATTGAAGAAAAAGAGCCAAATAAAATTAGAAGATGAAATGATGAATTGATGACTTTTTTTTAACTGAATCCACTAGGCATTGTGCCTAGGGCTGATTTTCATATATAAAAAGTAAAGTACAACAGAGGAGGGGGGCATAGACCTGACCTCAATAAATAAAGTACATGAACATGGGCATTTGGTCATCCATACTTGACAACCAAATGACACCTGTAAGCTATGATGGGTTAGACCTATGATGATGTCCCAATTGACCAACAGATGACCAGTTGGGCTGACAAAAACCATATGAAGTAAGCCTAGGTCCTCTATACATTATTGTACAAATGGTCCTAATTCTACTACAAGGATAAGGAGGGAAATGTTTTTCCATATACAAAAAACTTCATCACAAGAAAAGGATGAAGAAAACCCTGTGTAATGAGGCAAAAAACTTATAGAAGCATGGGGGTTTGTCTTCAATCTTGCTTTAACATTGAGGTCAAAGAAAGCAATACTGAAGACAAATATCAAAAAGGCCCAAGAGCATGGGCAAGGGTACTATTGCTGCCTGATGAGCGTGACAGAAGAGGGTGAGCCATTTTCTATATTGGCAGCTCTAGAGATTCTGAGATTTGTGTGTTGGTGCAAGGCTTGGTAACACCTGAAGTAGGGGTTCCTTTGTGAGTGCTTCTGTTGCTGGAGATTGGATGTGGAGTCCTGAGTGGCACCTGATGAACTGTAGGTGAGTGAGCTATCCGTGAGGCCCCGTAAAAAATTTTTGGCTCAAAACCTAGTATCTTGTGGTGTTGACTCCGAATATGTGTTAGGAATGCGTAGAATTCTTCGCGGCGAGCTTGCAAGCCGCGGTTCGGACCCTTGGTATTGATCTAAGCTTGTAAAAAAAAAATCAAAAGAATCAATTTTCCAGAAAATGCCATTCTGCACGCAGAATGCGGTCGCAGATCTAGTATGCGGACCACATTCCTACCACAGAGTGAAACAAAAGAGTTGTCAAAATTAATGTTAAAAATGCGGTCTATTATGCGATCGCATAAGCAATATGCGGACCGCATAATCATCGCGTAAGTTCCTCAAGGATTTGTGAAGGTCAGTTCTGCGGTGCACAATGCGACCGCATAACAGGAATGCGGACCGCATTCCTGTCGCAGACCCAAACAGAATCATCAGAGTTTTGGGAGCAATTCTGCGGTCCAATCTGCGGACCGCATTTCAGTTCTGCGATCGCAGAATGCGACCGCAGATCTTGCTCGGGCTTCTTTTTTCTAAATTTTATACCCGACCCCCTTTTTAATAAAACACCCCCAGCCCCTCATTTTTAACGACCTTCTGCACAAAATAAGAGAGAGGAAGAGAGAGTCTTGAGAGAGAAAGTCATCTTCTCCAAATTTGATTCTTCAAAACCATCGAGGCCGGGAAATTTCAAGCTTATCTTCATCCCCCCTTTTTTTCTTGCAGGTAACATCCCTAACCCTTTTCACTGAATTTCTGGTTTAAACTGGGGGGGGGGGGGAGAGTCTCATACATTGGTTGTTGAAAATAGTGGTTGAACTCATACATGCATGTCATTCTATAGCCTAAAACCTAGTGAGAATAATTGGGTAGGAGTAAAAGACGGTACAAAGATGGGTTGATGACCTAAATAAGTTTGAGTAGAAATTGTGAACTTCTTTTCTAAGTCATACGCGTTAACTTGTGCACTAGATTGACGTTGCTAGACCATTTGGTGAATTGGAAATAGAAGTTAAAAGGGAATTCGGCTCCAAGTATGTATGGCTAACTTTGAACTTGTAAAATCGCCTTGTTTGGGTGTTTGAGTGCTTGGTATGTGATTTCTACGTGATTTGTTTCTGAAATTCCTGTGATTGGTATGGTTGAGTGATTGTGGTTGTGCCTTTGCTATATTGATGCAAGTAATTAGAAATAAACCAAGTTTGCGATTGTGAATGTGCTACGTGGTAAGAACTGTGAAACAAGTAATGAAAGGAAATGGGAATTGATGTGATCGGAATGACCGTGGTAGTAACATATGTGGTTTGTCGTGGGAAATTATCGTTGTAACCTATCAATGCATATGAGTAGTGGAATACATGGAAATGGTATTGATGGCTATGGAAGTTCATGTAAATTGTTGTTGTTGTTCCTTGAGGGTCATTGTTGTTGTTTCTTGAGGATTGTTGTTGTTATTCTTTGTGAATTGTTGTTGTTGTTCTGTTGTTTGTGAATTATGATTGTTCGGTGGGATCGGGTTGCGCGCCGCAACACGAAGAAACAAGGTGTGGGTTGTGGTGATAAGGGTGGCCGAGGTAATAAGGGTGGCCGAGGTAATATGGTTGGAAAGCGATCGAAATCGCTATTGAAATGAACTATGAACAAATTGTGAAATTATTGATGTGGAAATGTGGAAGGGGAAACAGGAGAGATTGTAAACTTGTTGGATTGCTCTTTCTTTGTGGATTTGATTGTTATTTCCATTACAATTACATGCTTGTTTATGGAGGAGAGATTGTATACCTGTTGGCTTAATTGTTCCCTCCTTGTGGATTTGATTGTCGCTTTTATTACTGCTACTTACTTGTTTATGGTTCGAGTTTACTTGGAACAAAGTTTGTTCATACATACCAGTACAATTCAAATGTACTGACGTCCCTTTTGCCGGGGGTGCTACATTCGTGTTATGATTGTAGGTGGATCCATAGCAGGTACTCCAGTCCACCGATCGTAGCTCCCCTTCGTCATCCATCAGCTTTTTGGTGAGCCCCTTTCCTCTCTGGGCCCTGCGTGTTTCAGGCCACATTGTTTCCGGAGTTTTAGTTGATTTTGTGTAAGGTATAGCTGGAGCCTTGTTACCGACAAATATTGTATTATCCTGTTGTACTATTAGAGGCTCCGTAGACAGTAGATGTGGGTTAGAAACTTGCGTAGATCCGTGTTTTCATACATTGGTAACGAGTTGGTGATTTCATTACTATTATGTAAATATGTATGTGTTTTGTAAGTTAAAAAGTGTTCTTAATTAATTATTTGGCAAATTCTTGGAATAATTAAGTAAGGAAAACATGGGGTAACATGTGGGTTAGGAAAGGCATCCAGGTTCGCTTGGCTGGGGCTACCCGGTCGGGCGCCGGTCATGTCCCTCGAATTTGGGGCGTGACACTATCATGGTCAGTCCTTAGACACTGGTGCAATTGTAGGAGGTTGAGTATTTGAAATGCTAATACCTCTCCTTGCAATTGCCTCAGTATTTTGGGCCTGACAGGGGTACCTGCAAAATGAAGCAAACATGTTAGAGAAGGGGAGCTCAATCTCCAGGTTCTTGTGGCAACTGGAGATGAGTCTGGGGGCAGGGGAGCTTTGATGACCCCTGGTTCATGAGAGGAAGTTGATTGGAGGTTCTTGTGTGGACTGCAATCAACTGTATTGGAGTTGCTCATGATGCTCATGTTGTGGAACTGATCCTGAGTTGAGAAGGTCTTGCTGCAGTTCTGGGAGTTCCTGCAGCAATGATGGAATTCAGCTGGTTGATATGGTTGTGTGAGCTGAGGAGATGAAGTGTTGCAGGATAGATTTGTGAAGGTTACAGATGCTGAACCTCCTGCATAAGCTGCAGTTTCAGTTGTTGCCTTCTGCAGTTTCTCAGGTGAATTTGGTGCCTTGTGCAATTTCTGTTGCATCTGTGGGGTGATCTTCCTGTAGAGTTGATGTTGATGTTTCAATTGATATGGTTCCAGGAGAATGAGCACCAATGGTGCTGATACCACTCCTAAAAAACATGGCAATTGAATGACATAAAGAGTACCTGCAAAACAAAAAACTGTGTCAGTGGAAAAGGGGGCATTTCTGCCCAGTTTTTTGAGATTGTTGTGTTTGTGAGGTATAGGTGATTGTGAATGGTTTGGGTGCCAAGGGGAAGAGGGTGCTTCTAGGTTCTTGTGGATTCTAGAAACATTGATATGGATGATGGGGGGTGTTTGGATAGGTATACATCTAGGGGTTGTGGGTGTTTGTTTTAGTTGTGTCACATCTGGTGGTCTATTGTGGTATATGATGTAGAAAGGAGGTTGCTTCCTTAGAGAGTATGCATGTGTTATGTGTTTTTTGGGATCACTCCACAGTATGCTGAAAGCCATTGCTATAAAAGAACCATACTGGAAGGTGTTTATTGAGCCTTTTGCATTTTGCTTCTCTTTATGATATTCATCATTCCTTTGTTGTAATTTCAGGAGGATGAGCATAAATGCTGATACCATACCCTAAAATAGCAACAAAGAAGTGGGAAGTTCATAGATGAGAAGTACCTGCAAAAAACAAAAAACAAAGTTAGTGAGAGGATCCTGTCTGACCATTGTCTTTGTTTGATGGACCTGCTGTTGCTGCTGTGTAACCCTTTGGATTATTTATTGATGACCATGACCATTGGGAGTATCAAGGAGAAGGTGGGGTGGCAAGATAACCCTGGTGGTCTTTTGTGTCTGAAGGCAGGGGTGCCCTATTGGTCAAGATGAATCTGACCCCTTATGTGTGTAGGTAGCTCCTGGTGACTGTTGAAGTGTGTCAGTGAAGTGAGATGGTGGCTGAGTTTAGAGAGAGAGTCTGCAGGACAATTAGCTTCCCTAAAAACATGTGAGTAGGTGATGTCCTCACATTGTTGACACAGGGTTCTAATTTCCTGAATTTTCATGCCCAAGGACCATGGGGGTTCAGAATTGGTGGTTAACCAAAGGATCAGCAGCTTGGAATCTGCTTCAAGGTGGATTTTGGAAAAGCCATTGTCAATGCACCATTTGATGCCAATATAGGCAGCTTCAGATTCTGCCTGATTATTGGTACCAATGCCTAGAGGGGATGCAATTCCATGAATGAACTGTCCTTCATGGCCTCTTATGATGATGCCAGCTCCTATCTCCCCAGGATTTCCAAGAGCACTACCATCAGTATTTACCTTGACATGTCCAACAGATGGTCTCAATCATACTACCTGCTGTACTGATGTATAGTGGCTAAGATTTTTAGCAGTGTGGTGAATTTCATACCAATTGGGAGGCCATTTAGTATTGGTGTAGGAGGATCTAAGGAGCAAAAGGAGAACAGAGGTGTTGGAATATAGGGTTCTGTTAACTGAAGATGTTTTTCCTCCATATTTTGCAGCACCCCTATTTTTCCATAAGTTCCAGCTTATTATGATGGGCATGGTGTCCAATAGGAGTTTCTGAACAACATTCCTCATTTGTTGCATCCACCATTTCATCAAGGTAATTCTGAGGGGCTGTATGGTGGTCTGAATATCAGCAGGAGCACTGAAATGCTTCCAGATGATCCTGGCAAAGTTACCTGTGCTGAAAATATGTTCAGCAGTTTCAGCTCCTAGATTAGTGTAGCAGACACATTTTTGACTGTGGGAGAACCAAACCTGGCTACTCTATCATCAGTGGGAAGCTTGTTCCTTAAGGCTCTCTATAAACAAAATGACCATTTGAAGGGAATGCTTTTATGCCATATCATTTTATTAGTGAAGATGACAGCCCTTTTTTCCCTGATGACTGACCAGGCAGAGCCACAAGAAAAAGTGCCAGAATTGGTGGGATTCCAAATAGCTTTGTCTTGTGTGTGAGGGTTGCTGAATATTGGAGTTTAGAGAATGAGTGGGATCATATGAGCTGGAGCCACTTGGTTCAATTTCTGAATATCCTATTGACCCCCAGACCAGAAGTGTGAAACATTGACATTACCAGGTCTGCCAGTATTGTGCCTGAAGCTGGCTAAGTGTCCAACCCCTAACCAGTTATCCCACCAAAAACTTATGTTGCCTGAGTGAAGTCTCCATTGTATGTGGATATCATCCTCCTTTTTGTTGCTCATCATCCTTCTCCAAGTTTGAGATTGCCCAGAGCCCCACTTTTTGGATATGGGGTGGGATCTTTTGCAATACTTGGCCAGAAGGAAATCACTCCATAAGGTTTTTTTTGTTCTGAACCACCACCATTGTTTGTATTCCATGGCTTTACAGACATCTTCAATGGATCTCAGTCCACTACCTCCTTCTTCCTTTGGATGAGATCATTTCTGCCAAGAAGCCCAGTGGTATTTATTCTTTTCCTTGTTCATTCCCCAGAAAAAATTGGCAGCCAGCCTTTCAATTTGTCTAAGGACAGTTTTTGGTGGGGACACAGCAGAAAGCAGGTGGATAGGTAAAGATTAAAGAACATGTTTGATAAGGGTAAGTCTGCCACCATAAGATAGGAGTCTACCATGCCAACCTCTTATCCTGCTGACTACTTTAGAAATGATACCGTTGAAGTGCACATTCCTCTTCCTTCCGGTATAAAGAGGGCATCCTAGGTAAGTGATGGGAGAATCCTTCTTGGTGAAACCAGTAACTTGTTGGATCCTCCTGTTAGTATATGGGAAAGCTGATGGGGTAGTCATGAAGTGACTTTTGCTCTTATTGATCTGTTGGCCTGAGGTCTGCTCATAGTCATGGAGGATTTTCATGATCTGCTGGAGAGAGGATCTACAGCCTGAAGTGAAGATGATCACATCATCTGCAAAGCTCAGATGTGTTACTTGAGGACCTCTTTTTTCCATGTAAAATCCATTGAAGAACTGATCATGAGTGAGGTTGTTTAGCATTCTAGAAAGTAGCTCAGCCCCCAAAATGAAAAAGGAAGGTGCCAGGGGGTTACCTTGTTTGAGACCTCTAGTAGAATGAAAGAATCCACATCTACTGCCATTAACTATGACTGAGTACCAGTTGTTGGACATAGTTCTCCATACCATATCAATGATCTTCTTACTAAAACCCATCCTTCTCATCATAACACAAGTGAAGGACGATGAGACTCTATCATAGGCTTTTTCCATATCCAGCTTGATGACTACATTGGCTCCTATATTTGGCTTCTTGATACCTTGAACAATCTTTTGTGCCAGCATGATATTTTCAGAAATACTCCTACCCTTTACAAAGCCTGTCTGATTGGGAGTGATTATTCTGGGAGGATAGGGGCAATTCTAGAACAAATGATTTTGGAGATGATTTTGTTGAGGAAGTTACTCAAGCTGATTGGTCTAAATTCAGAAAAGGTGTTTGGGAATTCAACTTTAGGGAGGAGGACTAGACAAGCTTGGCTCATGTATCTGGGCATTGATTGGCCACAAAAGAAGGCATTCACCACATTAAGCAGATCATATTTTATGATGTCCCAACACTGCTGGAAAAATTTGCCATTTAGACCATCAGGTCCTGCAGCACTAGTGGTGTTCATGGAAAAGACAGTGTGTTTGAGTTCCTCCATTGTGGGATCCTTATTGAGAGTTTCATTCTCTTCATCAGTTATCAAAGAAGGGATGCAGGACAGCAGGTCTTCCCTAATGGTACCACCAGGGTCTGAGAACAGATTCTGAAAGATGTAAAGCTTTCTCCTTCTCCCCTGATAAGGCTATGGAAATACTTGGAGTTAGTATCACCTTCCTTGAACCATTGGAGCTGAGTTTTTTTTGCTTCAGGACAACCTCCTCTATTTTTAAGTACTTGAAAAATTGGGTAGTAAGTTCATGAGCCACAATTCTGTCGGATTCATTGTTAGATTGTGCCCAAATTTCCTCAGCCTTTTTGACTTTTTCTTCAAACTCTTTGGCTCTACTAAAGATGTTCCCATACTCTTGTCTTGGCCATTAGGATAATGCTGCACACAAAGCTTTGATTTTCTGATGAAAAATCCACATAGGATTACCACAAACCTGTTTATTCCAAACTTCCTGAACCAAAGGTAGGAAGACTGCATTCTCAGTCCAGCAATTTCAAAACTTGAAATATCTGATGGCAGAGTTAGGTCTAACATGTAATTCCATGAGGAGAGGGGAATGATTTGAGCCTGTTGATGCCAAATGAGTGATTTTTGTAGCAGGGTGAGCAGCAAACCAGTTGTCATTAGCCAGGCCTCTATCAAGTCTCTTCCAAACAATGGAGCACAGACCTCTACCATTGGACCATGTATACCTAGGTCTATAGTATCCAAGATCTGTGAGGCCACAATCTTCAATCACACTTAGAAACTCCAAACTTTTGTTGATCTGATAGGGGATACCACCAATCTTTTCTTCAATAGATACTATGACATTAAAGTCCCCAATGACACACCAAGGGGTGGAGAAGGAAATAGCTTTGGCTCTCAGACTGTCCCATAGAGGTCTACTTAGGGAAATCTTGCATTTTGCATAGATGATGGTTAGATGGAATGTGTCAGCTGCCTCAACATGCTTTAGTTCCAAATTTAGCTGTTGTTCATCATGGTCAATGACAGAACCAAGAAATCTTGATCCCAAAAAACCCAGATTTTATTATTGATGTTTGAGGCAGAGTGTTGCATGGACATTTGGATTTTATAGTGGTTGATATGGGAAGTATCCAGGAAGGGTTCCAGGACAGCAATAAGGGAAATTTTGTGGATTTGTTTTAAGGTTTTTAGTCTCTCAATGGCACCAGAGGTTCTGATACCTCTAACATTCCATGTGAGTGTACTAATCATTAAAACTGGGAGGGTTTTTTGAGGTTTGGTGGGACACTGGTATTTCCAGCTGCTTTGCTTCTTGTGAGTCTTGGTGAGGGGTTGAATTTTCTGGGTGAAAGACCCTGGCTATCAATGGCATCAGATTGATCATATGGCCCATTCACTGCATTGACCAAGAGGTCATAGTGTTGATAATCATTAGAGGTGGCATTGAATTCATGTTCATCATCATCAATGCCTCCACTCATTTCATCTTCTAATTGGATGGGCCTGTACTCATCACACTCTTCAAGTGGGGTAGCTGAAAGGACATTGGTTGGAAGGTGGTTTTGGAGATCATAGGGAACAATTTCTCGGTGTCTGCTTTGGCTTTTGGTTTCCAGGAGTGGTTGTGACAAAGAAGGATCTGTGCCTGGATCTTTATAAACTCTGGTTTTATCAGTAGAATTAGGATCAGGGGGCCTTGGCAAATTGGCAGCTGGGCTCTGAAATGAGGCATTTTCAGAGGGTTCATTTATAGAGATTCCTGAATTTTTCCTTCTCATGGCTTGTCTTTTTTTCTTGCTGGGTTTATTGTTGGATTGGGGGGGGGGGAGGGGGGGGTTGATACTGTAGTCAGAAACAGCATGGGCCTTTCCTTTGGCCAGTTTTCTCAATTCAATATTCTGCTGGTTAAGGTGATCATTTTCAGAACTGAGCACCTCAAATTCTTCATCAGTAGGTGACACTTGGTCAGAAGCATTGCCAAGAGCTGTGGTAGCAGGGGGTATTGAGTCTAACCTATGGTCAGCCATTTGTGCAAAAGCACACTCATGCAAAACATGAGGAACACTTACCCACTTGGAACCCCTTCCTGTCTAGCTATAGGTTCCTCCTGACAATTCACATTTCCTCCTTCAGCTACACCAATATCAGGGGGTATAGGGGGGGAGGGTTGGGGGAATGGGTTCATTCTGAGCACCAGAATCTACACTCCTCTCCAGTTGGGCTGGAGGATTGATAAGAGGCATACCTGATTGTTGTGAGGCTTGTTGTTCAGCAGGTGTATCTTGTTGTTGCTGGGTACCAGGTTGCTTTTGCTTATATACCTGCCGTTTCCTTTTGTTTTGGTTGTTGCCTTTGAAATTCTTTTTCTTTTGAGTTTGCCATTCTTCTGCTGGTATCTCTATTACCTCATTTTGGTGTGCTGCCCTATTTTTCTGTTCTGCTACCTTTGGTCTATCTTTTTGATCCTGCCCCCCTCTTTTTGGATTGCCTTGTTGTTTGGTGTTCATTTTTTGCTTGCTTGATTCTGCCTTGTCTGCATACTTTTGTTGAGTGATGGTTTGTGATGTTGTTGCAACAGCTATTTCTTCCTGTTTTTTCCTTTGAATTTCAAGATCCCTTAACTTGACAGGACATGATTGCATAGAATGGCCCAAGTGCCTACAGTTGGTGCAGTAGGATGCAAGATTCTCATACTGGATTTCGAGCCATTGACCATCTCCATTTACATCTTGGTCCTCATCATACCCCAGTCATACATGAGTTGGTCTTTCTTTAGTGAGGTCAATCTGCATTTTCACCTTGACCACACTGCCCCTAGTCTTCTGGAAAGAAGCCAAGTCTAGGAAGAGTGCTTTTCCAATTGGTGATAACAATGGAGAGAGGATCTCCATATAGTATAGGTTCCATGGCAGTTCAGGGATCATGATCCACACTGGAACAATGGGGGAATCCTCATTTGGCTTGAAGATAGGGTTCCATGCCTTAATCCTCTTCATTTGACCTTGTATGTACATGTTCAGCTTAGACCATACAGTAGAGTGGTCATATGTGTTGTCCAGATCAATGTACACAGTTTTTGCATTGAAATGGGCAATTTTGACACCTTCTCCACGTTCAGTCTAAGCTATGAAGCTTTTCCTAATCACTTCCATCTTTGGCATGGTGTTTGCAAACTTGCCTACTACTGTGAATTTGCATCTTTCAGCAAATTTCACTATGTAGTCCTCTCTTTTAAAACCACTGGTGGTTTGCCTTGTTTGGTGGTGATAACTGGGGTGGAAAATTGGATGGGAGCTATCTCTGCCTCATGCCTAGCCCTTAATCTAGTAACATATGAATGTGTGACAGTTGGAGGAGAGGGAGGGGGGTTAGCTGGTTGCTTGGCTTTGGCTTGGTTAGTATTGGGTTGAGGAGTGATGGTATTATCTGTGTTCGGATTGGTGGGTGCAGCTGGGATTTCCTGAGCTTTGGTTATGTTTTTTTTTGTTTTTCTTAAAGATATTTGGCCTATCAAAGTTAGAAGAAACTTTAAGGGGTTGGGTGTGAGCTGGTTTAGGGTGGTTTTGGATATTATTGGTAGGTTGGTTAGCATGGTTGGATGGAATAACTGGAGGTTGAGTTAAAGGGTGTAAGCTGTTACCTGAAGGTGATAGGTGAGATTGTTGTTGCCGTGCCTCACCATTGTTGTCATTTGGCTGGGTGCATCTGCTAAGATAGCTTTGGGATGTGCAACATGCCCTTGATTACCAACAGGAATTGCAGCAGACTTGTTGATTCCCTGAATACCTGAGTTTTGCTGCAGAGTAGTTGTAGCAGTGGGGTGGTGATTTGGGAGAGTTGGGATGTTGGAGGTAGCTGTTGGACTGCCAGAAATTGATTCCAATTGGGCAGGAACCATTTGGCTATTAGCAGCATCAGATTCGATCAACTAGGGAATAGCTGGGGCTTTCAAAATTTCAGGGCAAGCAATTCCTTCAGAGGATTGGAGTGAATTTTGACAAGAGGCATCCTTGTATGTTAATGGAACATTTCCAATCAAAGGAGGGGGGTGAATAGGAGCAGAACTGACATTGGCATTTCGTCGAACACTGCCATCGCTACAGTGCTCAGAAGCACTATTTTTAATATTTGACACGTTTGGCCCATGTAAAATTTGGTTTTTTGACATAGAAACAATCTCCTCAACATTATGAATTGTTTGGCATTGGTTTTGGATCGTTTGGAATTCAGGAACACCTACTCCGGCCAACTGGTGCGTACCTGGGCTATTGGCATGATCATGATGATCGATTCCCATGTTGGATTGAGCTGAAATTTTGCATGGATGTTCCTTTGGAGTTGGAGAAGAGATTCCAAACACCAATTGCTCTCCAGTTGGTTCAAAATTCAAAGTGTCAATTTGTCGAACACCTGGAGTACTCTCACTGTCCGTTTCTTTGGATTGTAAAATTGAAGCTTGTGTTTGATACCCATGTGAAATTGGAGGTGCAGTGATGTTCTCCTCATCAATGCGAGCAAATTGGTACCTTTCTTTTTTGATTTGGACGGCTGGAACATTATCAACGGTCATTTCTGAAATATCTGAGTTTTTTCGGTCGTCGTTGCCGGAGATTCCCACGCTGAAATGGTCTGAAATTTGGTGGGTATGTGCGCTTTGTGATGGAGATTGATCTCTATGGTCTGGAATTCTTTAATTTGGCCCAGAATTTCTTTGGGAAATTTCAGAGCTCCTAGGGCGATTTTTTGCTACAGTGATCGCTCCACCAGTTTTAAGATTCGTAGCAGGTGGGGAATGTTTGAGGGAAGCGCCCAGTGGGGGTTTGTACGCCTTGGATTTGCGCATCTTTTGGGACTGGTCCGGTGGCTTTCCACCACTGGATGGCGGCGGAGCGTGCATTTTTGTCCGGCGCTGTTACTGTTCACCAGAATCGCCTGTACGGAGAGCGTTTTGATTACGCGGGAATAGTGTCGTATACTTAAATCTTATGTTTGGAATTATTGAAGACTTGAACTCTTGCAAATTGCAGAATGAGAGAATGAGAGAAATTGATATTGAGAAATGAATATTGAGTGAAGATATGAAGAAGAGGGGGGGGGGGGGTCGGATATTTATAGTTTTAGAGAAGGTTAGTTTTGTAAATTGAAAAAGGGTTAAAAACTAAAAAAAAAACTATCTGTGCAATATTTCCGTTGGCTAACGGACCAAAAAATGGCCTGACCGTTGCCAACGGTCTGTTGGGTCCACTGAATTCGAAAATTAAAAAAAACAAAAAAAGTAGCTGTTGAACCGGGCCGGTCCGGGCCGGTTAACTCGGGAAGAGTGAACAGTAACTCTTCCGGGTTCAACCGGGCCGGTTACCCGTTTCAAATAATTAATCCAGTCCAGCCCCCCTACCCAGCCCAGCCCCCTCTTACCTGTCCGGGACGATTCTGAGTTCTACCGGTATGGGCCGGTCCGGAACCGGGTCAACCCGGCCCGTTTAACACCCATAGTGGAACCTAGGTTTTTCAAAAAATGGGGATTTGGACCTCGATTTGAGGTCGGATTTCAAAACGAATTATATATTTGAGTTCGTGGGGGAATGGGTAATCGGGTTTTGATTCGAACCTCGAGTTTTGACCATGTGGGCCCGGGGCCGATTTTTGACTTTTTGGGTAGAACTTTGGAAAATTCATTTTCATGCATTGGAATTGATTCATTTAGCGTTTAATGATGTAATTAAGTAACTTGTAACTAGATACGAGCGAATTGGTGGTGAAATCAAGGGGTAAAGTGATAATTGAGACGTGAATTGTCTTCGTGGAATCGAGGTAAGTGTTTGGTCTAACCTTAGCTTGAGGATTAGGAGTTGTGTCCTATTTTCTATTTGCTTCTTGTTGAGTACGACGTATAGGCATGGTGACGAGTATCTATACGTTGGTGTCAAGCATGACCGTGAGTCTTAAATTGTGAATTATTGTGTTCTTAAGTAATACTACGGATGCTTAAATTGATGATTCTCGGTATTGAGCAAAGATTTAGATTGTTCTCGTGGAAGTTACTTATGATTGAGTATTGGTGTTAGCTGAAGTAGCTAGATGTTGGAACAAGATTGGTTATAGTTGTTTCTCCCTTGCCGGGACGTATTTACTTATATTGTCGATTCCCTTGTCGGGATAGTGTAGTTCCTTATTGATCCCTTGCCGAGACTCTTGTTATGATTGTTGTTGATTGTATATTTGGATCGGGTTGCACGCCGCAATATTGTTATATTTGGATCGGGTTGCACGTCGCAACAATAATATATATGGATCGGGTTGCACGCCACAACAATAATATAAATGGATCGGGTTGCACGCCGCAACAATTATATAAATGGATCGGGTTGCACGCCGTAACAGTGATATAAATGAATCGGGTTGCACGCCGCAACAATGATACAGTTGGATCGGGTTGCACGCCGCAACAGTGCTAAATGATAGGGATCGGGTTGCGCGCCACAATAGTGTTATTATTGATTGCTGTAGATCTTAAATTGTTCTCTTATATTTCTCTTAAATTACTGCTGGACTTGATATTTTCCCCGCAGCATGTACCCCATCCCATATTTATTTGTTTATTTCTGTCTAATTTTCCGCTAAATATTATATAACTGCACAGGTTTATCTGGAGTCTGGTCCTAGCCTCGTCACTACTTTGCCGGGGTTAGGCCAGGCACTTACCAGCACATGGGGTCGGTTGTGCTAGTGCTACACTCTGCACTATGTGCAGATCCCGGAGCAGCTTTTGGATAGTAGCACTTGGGGAGGTTGCCTTCAGTCCAGCTAGAGATCCCGAGGTAGTCCTACAGGCGTCCGCAGGCCCGGCATTCTCTTCTATCTAATTATGTACTCTGTTTTCATTTGATTTCAAGATAGATTGTATTTCTTTCAGACATTAGTTGTAGTAATCATAGTCCGTCCGTCATACTGTGACACCAGATTATGGGTAGAGACGTATGTTGGCAGTGTCGTACTGGTTTTAGTTATTCTATCAGATTAAGTCTTCCATTTGATTTTCATTTATCGTTAATATTTCAATGTTGATTACCTGTTAATCTAAATCGTCAAAAAGGGTTAAAATAGAAGAGTTAGTGATTTCTATTTTTCGCGGCTTGCCTAGCTTCTACGAGTAGGCCCCATCACGACTCCCGAGGGTGGGAAATCCGGGTCGTGACATGCAGAAGCGGAGCAGGTCGCCTAGGTGAAGGACCGCAGGTGCAAAGTTTTTGGTCGTATCTCTGCAAGCGCAAAAGCGAAGAAGTTGAGCACAGAAGCGGAAGAAGGCGCAGAAGCGGAAGGGGTCTCGCACCTGCGAATCCGCAGGTGCGGCTACTGTTCCGCATGTGCGGAAATTGTGCTGGGCAGTGAGGTTTCTTTAAAACGGGGATTTGGCCCATTTTTCTCCCATTTTCATTTGGTTTGGGCGATTTTGGAGAGTTTCAAGGGGAGATTTTCATCAAGCAACTCAAGGTAAATGATCCCCACTTATTATAAGTTAAATACATGGTTTGTATAAGGATTTACACATGGAATTTAGTAGAAATTGTAGGGTTTTTGGTAGAAATCCTAGAATTTGGTATTTTGGATTTTTGACCACAAATTTGGGCATGGAATTGAGAATAAATTATATATTTCAGTTCGTGAGGTTATGGGTAAAGTTTATCTTCGAAAATTTTCAAAATCCGGGCATGTGGACCCGAGGGAGATTTTATCAACTTTTCGAGGGAGTTGGGAATTTGTTTAAATTGAATTGTTGTTAGTATTAGAGTATATTTTTATGGGTTTGCACATTTATTGACTAGTTTTGGAGCGTTGGACAGCGGTTTGAATTGTTGAAAAGGCTTGGGAGCTGACTATGGAACTTCGGAGCGAGGTAAGTCTCCTTTCTAACCTTGTAAGAGGGAATTAACCCCATAGGTGAACTAAATCAATACATGCTTCAATTTGTGGGGGCTACGTACGCACAAGCCGACGAGAGTCCGTACATAGCTATTAATTATGCCTATGTCCGAGTAGTTCTAGGCTTACACCATGATTTGCTGATACCGTTATTTGATCCTGTTATTTACTTGCCTTGAAGGAATTTAGATCGAGTATGCTTATTAATTGCCTTGAAAAGAGTTGAAATTGAGGGTTTCGGGACTTGAAAGTTTCATTTGGATTTCATATGTTGAAAAAAATTAAAGAATATTATAAAAATAATTATTTGAGAAATTCTATGTGTAACCGCATCGCAATTATTTTTCGCGAGCGGGGTAAATTGCAACTACTCTTATGAGATCGGGCCTTTCTCCTCGGCAGGTTTACGTATTTCACTCTTATGGGATCGGGCCACTCGCCTCGGCAGGATTCATGTACCACACTCTCTTGGGAGCGGGTCGTTTGTCTCAGCAGTTTAATAGATGCATCTATGATTCGTGCCGTTCTACCCTCGGCAGTGTACAGTTTAACTTTTATTTTAGATCGGGCCGTATCCCTCGGCATTTCCTATATCATATCCTCATGGAATCTTGCGTAATATTTGGCAAGCAGACAGTGTATTCGAAGTTATCCACATTTGAATTTATGATAATCTACCTGATGAGGTGCACTACACCCTTATGTGTGCTACGGTTAAGGAGGAATTCCTAATGGGAAGCTTGAATTCATTGTAAAGAGGGGAAATTTGTATCATGTACCGTTATGTTTATTTAATTCATTTATTTACTATGTCCCACATTTATTTACCTCTTTACTGTACCTGATATTATTGGACCACTAGTAAGTGTTGGAGTCGACCTTTTGTCACTACTTCTTCGAGGTTAGACTGGATACTTACTGGGTACGCGTTGTTTTCATACTCATACTACACTTGATGTACATTTTGTTGTACATGCATATACACATAAAGTGGCCTCAGGGGCGCAAAAGTGTGGTTGATGCGGGGACTTAGGTGAGCTGCATCTTATGTACGATCCGCAGCCAGCAGAGTCTCCTTCAGAGTATTTGTATTTTTTTCTTTCCAATCCAAATTTGTATTCCGGACGGATGATGTATTCTACTTTATATTTCCTAGTTGATACTCATGCACTTGTGACACTGGGTTCTGGGATGATTATGGGATTATTCAGTATTGGAATTTGCTAAAACATTATTATTTACTCTGTGAAGTTCATCATTTATTATTTAATAGAAGGAAATTATGATTTCAAAATACTAAAATGAGAACTAAATTAACTATTTGGTGTTGGCTTTCCTAGTGGTGTCCGGCGCCATCACGACCTTTAATGGATTTTAGGTCGTGACAGTAATGTTCGACTTGTAGTTGCTAGCGATGATTGTGAACTATTTGGAAATTTCAAAACTCCGCATAGCATTGGCCTATGGTTCTTATTCCTTATAATTTACCATCTTTCTATAAATAAAGAAAGAAAATTTTATTTTGTCGTTGATTATTCCTGGTCCTGAGAGTCCTGGAGATGCTATTGATGTTTATCTCCGGCCTTTGATAGAGGAATTAAAGAAATTGTGGGAGTGGAGACCTTTGATGCGTCAACTAAATAAAACTTGATGTTACATGCATATTTATTATGGACCATTAATGACTTTCTCGCATATGCAAATTTGCCTGGATGGAGTACAAAGGGAAAACTAGCGTGCCCATGTTGCAATAAAAAAACTCACTCAATTAGGTTACAAAATTGTAAAAAATAGTGCTATATGGGATGTAGACATTTTCTTTCTCTAAATCACAACTGGACGAAAGATAAAGCGTCATTTGATGGCACTAAGGAGCGACGATTACCACCAAGACAGTTGTCTGGTGATGATACACTTGATCAAGTGGCTAATTTGGATGGGTTACAACTAACAAAGGATCCAAAGAAGAAGATTAAAATATCACATGAGAGTATGGGTGATAATTGAAATAAGAAGATTATTTTGTTTGATCTCCCATATTGGAAAACTCTTTTGTTGCGGGATAACATAGATGTAATGCATATTGAGGAAAATATATGTGATAATATTTTGGTAAGAATCTTATATATCAAAGGAAAAACCAAAGACACCCTAAACATTCGGTTGGATTTGGAAGCAATGAACATTAGGAAAGAATTACATCTAATTAAAATTGGGGATAAATATGACTTACCAACAACATGTTACGCATTATCTCCTAAAGAGAAGCACAGGGTTTTAGTCTCTTGAAGAAAGTTCCCAGATGGATTTTCATCAAACATTTCCCTGTGTGACAACCTTAAAGATCGCAAAATTTCAGGTTGCCATGTTCTTCTACAACATTTACTCCCACTTGCTCTACAGGGTATGTTATGCAAATTTATGCGTGAGTCACTGATTGAGTTTTCTTTGTTTTTCAACGTGCTACCATCAAAATATTTAAGGGTCGATGAATTAGAGTAGATAGATGCCCAAATCCCAATTGTCACGACCCAATTTCCATTATAGGTCATGATTGCGCCCAACATCGTTATTAGGCAAGCCAACTCTAATGAGCTAGTGAATTCTCATTTATTTTACCAACCAATCCCGTAATTTACTAAATCTTAAATTTAACACAACCGATAATTAACAAAATCATAGTAATAGAGATACAACCCAAAATAATAGTCTACAATGTGTGTGCCAGGAACTAGTGTCACAAGTACTAGGGCAACTAGTAGAATGTACAAAAAATACCACTATCCTATTGCCTGAAACAGAATAGAAAGTACATAACAACAACAGAAGAAGAGAACTCTGGTATGCTATTGAACGGCTCAGAAGGGGCAGCTCACCGTGACATCTCGATCAGGAATCAGGAACGCGTGCCGGATAGGTAGCTAGATGCACCTGCCTCAGATCTTGTACAGTTAAGTACAGAAGCGTAGTATGAGTACATAAAAAATATGTACCCAGCAAGTATCCTGTCTAACCTCGAAGAAGTAGTGACGAGGGGTCGACTTGAGACTTACTGAGGTCAATATTAATAATATTTAGGTGTTACTCTAAGCATGAATAGCACGCGAATATGATGACAGTCCCAAAACAAGGAGAAATAGGATATTACTTCTTAACTGTATATCAATTTCAGTCATGCCATGTAATAAGTACATATCAAAGCATTTAAGCAGAGTATATCACGGAAGAGTTCCACATAAATAACATGCGCACATTATGCCGAGGTCGTACGGCCTGGTCCAACATAATAATAACTGTGCACTGCCAGAGGGTCGAATGGCGCGAACCATAGATGCATTTATTTCTACCGAGGCGATCGGCCCGATCCACAAATAGCAATTATTATCAAGTACGCACACATTGCTCATTTATAGTCAAATAAATTTATACAAGTTCTCAAGTAAGTGCGTACATCCGTTTATATTTATTTACAACTTCTAGCATGTCCTAAGTGATCTCAGTATCAAACAAGAACGTAAGCATTTGCAAATATGGCATGATACGGGCCCTAAACTACCCGGACAATTAGCATAATAGTAGCTACGCACGGACTCTCATCACCACGTACGTACGTAGCCCCCGCAGATAGTCACATACATTTACTTAATTCACCTAGGGGGTTATTTCCCTCTTACGAGGTTAGAAAGGAGACTCACCTTGCTCAAAAGCTTACTTCCAATTTCAAGAACGCGCTCAAACCCTCAATTCGGAGCCGAACGATCCAAAACTATTCAAACGGGGTAAGAACTAGTCAATACAAGCTCAAGAGTTCATCTTCTTAACTATTAAAGTCATTTCCCACCCTAAATACAAGTTTCCTAAAATTCATCCCGGGGCCCATGTGTCCGAATTCCAGAAATTCTTGAGGGAAGTTTTTATCCATAATCTAAGGATCAAGAATATATGATATTTACTTAATTCCATAATGATTTCGTGGTTAAATCTTGTTTTTATCAAAACCCTAGGTTTTACTCTAAACCCACATTTTTCACTAATTTACATGGTGCAATCTACCCTTAAATTATGTATTAAACTCACATTATATAGAAATAACTTACCTCACAATGCTAGGCTGAAATCACCTCTTTAGAAGCTCCCAAATCGCCCAAGAAATGAATGAAATGTGTCAAAAATGACACATTTCCCGTATTAAATGAAGGCACTGCCTTCAGTGATTTCCGGACCTGCGGTGAGGGGACCGCATCTGCGGTCTCGCTTCTGCGAAGGAAGGTCCGCATTTGCGGAATTTGGCCGGGCTGGCTGGGGCCGCATCTGTGGTCTGGGGGCTGTTTTTGCAGTTCAACTCTGCGGAAGAGGAGCCGCGTCTGCGGTTCCTGGGCTCATCCCCTTGGGCTTCTGCAAGTCCGAAATTATCATACGAACCTGTTGGAACCTTCAAATCTAGATTCTGAGGTCATTTACTCAAAGCATTGACCGAAGTGAAACTTGGCATTTTAAGCCAACCTTAAGGAACCTAGTGTTCTGATTTCAACCCAAACTCTTCCAAATCTCGAACCAACCATCCCCGCAAGTCATAAATTAGTAAAAGAAAGTACGGGAAGTCTTATTTAGGGGGATTGGGTTCTAGAAAGAAAAACAACCAACCGGGTCGTGACATTCTCCACTTCTTAAACAAACGTTCATCCTCGAACTGGTTTAGATTCATACCTGAAGTGCTAAATAAGCGTGGATATCTGCTCCGCATGTCGTCCTCGGACTCCCAGGTCGCCTTCTCGACTGGTTGGCCCCTCCACTGCACCATTACCGTAGAAATCCTCTTGGATCTCAACTGGCGATCCTGTCTATCAATAATGGCAATTGGCTCCTCCTCGTAACCCCAAGCTCTCATCTAACTGAATAGTACTGAAGTCTATCACATGAGACAAGTCGGCGTGATACCTCTAAAGCATAGATACGTGAAAAACTGGATGAACTCCCAATAAGCTAGGGGGTAAAGCAAGCTCTTAGGAAATCTCCTCAACTCGCCTCAACACCTCAAATGGGCATATAAATCTGGGGCTCAACTTGCCCTTCTTTCCGAATCTCATTATACCCTTCTTCGGCGAGACTTTTAAGAGAACCTTTTCGCTGAACATGAATGATACATCCCGCGCATTCTAATCTGCATAACTCTTCTGTCTGGACTGACCTGTGCGAAGTCTTTCTTGAATCAAATTTACTTTCTCCAAGGCATCTTTAACCAAATCTATACCATACAACTTAGCCTCACCAGGCTCAAACCACCCGATAGGAGAACGACATCACCGACCATATAATGCCTCAAATGGATCCATCTCGATGCCGGACTGGTAACTATTGTTGTAAGAAAACTCGCCCAAGGGCAAGAACTGATTCCACTGCCCTCCAAAGTCAATCACATGCTCTAAGCATGTCCTCCAAAATCTGAACTGTCCACTCTGACTGCCCGTCGGTCTGCGGGTGAAATGCTGTGCTGAGTTCTACGCGGGTCCCCAACTCACTCTGTACGGCTCTCCAGAAATGGGAAGTGAATTGAGGGCCTCTATGATATGATGGAAAAAGGCACACCGTGCAACCGAACTATCTCCCGAATGTAGATATGAGACAACCTCTCTAAAGTATAAGTAGTCACAACCGGAATAAAGTGTGCCGACTTTGTCAACCTGCCTACAATGTCCCAAACTGCATCAAACTTCCGCAATGTCCGTGGCAACCCAACTACAAAGTCCATAGTAATGCGCTCCCACTTCTACTCAGGTATAGGCATCTGCTGAAGTAGGCCACCTGGCCTCTGGTATTCATACTTAACCTACTGGCAATTCAAACACCTAGCCACATACTCAACTATGTCTTTCTTCATCTGCCGCCACTAATAATGCTGCCTTAGGTCACGATACATCTTCGTAGCACCTGGATGAATGGAATACCGTAAACTGTGTGCCTCCTCTAGAAACCTCTCCCACAGGCGACCTTGGAGTCACAGAATACCATCCTCGCCAATAGAAACCTCCTTGGCACTACCTTGTAGCACCGTCTCTCTGGGGACAGCCAAATGCGGATCATCGAACTGCCGAGCCTTGATCTAACCCAATAATGAAGACTGAGCAACAACGCATGCAAGGACTCGGCTGGGCTCTGAAATGTCCAACCTCACAAGTCTATTAGCCAAGGACTGAACGTCCAAAGGTAGTTGCCTCTCCTCCGGTGAAATGTATGCCAAGCTACCCATACTCTCTGCCTTCCTGCTTAAGGCATCTGCAACCATATTTACCTTGCCCGAATGATAAAGAATGGTGATATCATAATCCTTTAGTAACTCAAGCCATCTACGCTGCCTTAAATTGAGATCCCTCTGTTTGAACAAATATTGTAAGCTGCGATGATCAGTACAAACCTCACATGACACCCCATACAGATAATGCCTCCATATCTTAAGAGCATGGACAATCGCTGCCAACTCTAGTTCGTGCACAGGGTAATTCTTCTCATGAATCCTCAGCTGACGTGAAGCATATGCAATAACTCGCCCCTCCTGCATCAACACACATCCCAAGCCAACGCGTGAAGCGTCACAATATACCGTATACATCCCAAAAACCGGAAGGCAACACTAGAACCGGTGTTATAGTCAAGGTTGTCTTGAGCTTCTGAAAGCTCGCCTCAGAATCCTCGAATAAACAGAAAGGAGCACCCTTCTGGGTCAATCTCCACAATGGTGATGCAATGGATGAAAAGCCCTACACAAATTTGCGGTAATAACCTACTAACCCCAGGAAACTCCTGATCTCAGTCTCTGAAATAGTACGCGGCCAACTCTGAACTGCCTCAATCTTCTTAAAATCCACCTTAATACCCTCTCCTGATACAATATGCCCTAAGAATGCTACTGGCTCTAGCCAAAACTCACACCTGGAGAACTTAGCATATAGCTTCTGCTCTCGAAAGGTCTGAAGCACCACTCTCAAATGTTGCTCGTGCTCCCCCAGGCTACGTGAGTATATCAAGATGTCATCAATGAAGACAATAACAAAAGAATAAATATAAGGCCTGAATAACCTGTTCATCAAGTCCATAAACGTCGTTGGGGCATTAGTCAAGCCAAAGGACATCACCAGAAACTCATAATGGCCATATCTAGTACGTAAAGCAGTTTTCGGGACATCTGAGTCTCGAATCTTCAGCTAATGATACCCTGATCTCAAGTCGATCTTAGAGAACACCTTAACACCATGCAACTGGTCGAACAAATCATCAATGCGCGGCAACGGGTACTTTTTCTTGATGGTAGCTTTGTTCAACTGGTGGTAATCAATGCACATCCGCACAGTCCCATCCTTCTTCTTCACAAACAACACTGGTGCACCCCAAGGTGACACACTCGGTCTCACAAACCCCTGTGCTAACAACTACTCCAGTTGCTCCTTCAACTCATTTGGAGTCATACGGTATGATGGGATAGATATAGGCTGGGTACCTGGAGCCAAATCAATACAGAAATCAATATCACGATCCGGTGGCATGCTTGGAAGGTCAGAAGGAAACACATCGCCGAACTCCCGAACTACTGGAATTGAATCAATCGTCGGAGACTCTGCGGTGGTGTCCCTAACATAAGCTAGATAAGCCAAACAACCCTTCTCGACCATATGTTGAGCGTTCAGAAAAAAGATAACCCGACTAGATGTACTACCCGAGGAAACCTTCCATTCCAACCGTGGCAATTCTGGCATTACTAAGGTAAGAGTCTTGGCATGCAATTTTCGACGACGTGGTATGGGGATAAACAATCCATGCCAGGATAACCTCAAAGTCGGTCATATCAAGCAACAAAAGGTCTGCTCTAGTCTCAAAACCACAGAATATGACCACACAGGACCGGTAGATCCGATCCACAACTATAGAATCGCCCACAGGAGTGGACACATGAACAGGAGTACCCAAGGACTCACGAGGAATATCTAAAAAAAAATGAGAAAATAGAGATGATACATATGAATAGGTAGACCCTGGATCAAATAGCACTGAAGCATCCCTACCGCAAACGAAAATGATACCATTGATAACGGCATCTGAGGCCAATGCATCTGGTCTGGCCGGGAAAGCATACAATCTGGCTGGAGCGCCGGCTAGCTGGCCTCCACATGATTGAGCAGTAGCTGAGTGACCTCTCCCTGCCTGCCCTCCACCTAGGACGGCCCCTACCAGTTTGTCCTCCACTATGGCACTGAAGTAGGAACCA
This sequence comes from Nicotiana attenuata, assembly GCF_001879085.1. Taxonomy (NCBI): domain Eukaryota; kingdom Viridiplantae; phylum Streptophyta; class Magnoliopsida; order Solanales; family Solanaceae; genus Nicotiana; species Nicotiana attenuata. The sequence continues at coordinate 16,978 of NW_017673481.1, read as the reverse complement.
GAAGAACCTTGGGGACCTGAATACCAACGAGAAGAACCCTAGAAGCTGGCAGGCGATAAGAACTCTCTAGTATGACGCTTAAATAGAGGCATGCTGGAGCACCTCGAGGAGGTGGTGGTGCAAAATATGGGGGCCTGCTGGGCTGACCCCTCGCAAACTGATCTCTGCCCCTAGTCAGGGCACCTCTAAACTCTCCAGAGAATCGATCCCTCTTGTCCTACTGCATCTGCTCTCTACCTCTCAGACGGTAGCCCACAATCCTCTGAGTAATCTCCACTACTAGCTAATAAGAAGTCCCCATCTCCACCTCTCGGTCCATGTTGGCCATAATACCAGAATGCAACCCTGTAACAAACCTCCGCACCCTCACTGCGTCAGTAGGAAGTATCATCAGCACATGGCGGGACAACTCAGAAAACCTCGCCTCATAGTCGGTCACTGACATCTTACCCTACTCAAGTTGCTCAAACTGATACCGCAGCTCTTCCCTCTTAGAGGGTGGAATATACCTATCCAGGAAAAGTTGTGTGAACTGACTTCGAGTAATGGGAGGAGAACCCGCTGGCCTACCAACAACATAAGATTTCCACCATCTACGGGCCCTACCCTCCAGTTGGAACGTAGTGAAGTCAACTCCATGAGACTCCAATATCCTCATGTTGTGCAGTCTGTCCCTGCACCTATCAGTGAAATCCTAGGCATCCTCATGATGCTCACCTCCGAAGATAGGAGGGTGTAGCCTAGTCCATCTGTCCAATAACTTCTGCGGATCACCGTCCGCAGCTGGTCTAGGCTCATGTACCACTACGGCAACTGGCTGAGCCCCATTCACGGGTAGTGCACCCGGGGTTTGATACACTGTAGCTGCATGACCAGGAGCCTGAGCAGTAGGGGCCTGTGCTCCCCCTCCCGCTTGAGATGTGGCTGGGTCTGTTGGAAATAAACCAGCCTGAGTGATGGAATCCATGAACCGCAACATACGGCCCATGACCTCCTAGAAACCCGGTGCTGTCATAAAGTCCGCCGGGGTAGGCTCAGCTGCGGGAACCTCGCCCTGCTCCTCAATGTTAGGATCCCCGTAGGATCCATCGGTGGTGCAATTGGGGCAGCTCTGGGACACCCTCGTCCCCTACCTCGGGCCGGTGCCCTCCCCCGGCCTCTGCTTCGATCTCTAGCAATGGGGGGAGCAGCTCCTCCTGGTTCTGGAACATCTTCCGTGCGCGTCCTCACCATATGTGAGAGAATAGAAGAAGGAAATTTAGTATACCATCAACTGCATGATAGAAGATGAATAAAGAGTAGTTTCCTAACACCCTATAGCCTCTCGAAGATAATTACAGACGTCTCTGTACCAATCCGCAAAACTCTATTTGGCTTGCCCATGACTCGTGAGACCTACGTGAACCTAGTGCTCTGATACCATGTTGTCACGATCCAATTTCCGTTATAGGTCGTGATGGCACCGAACACTGTTATTAGGCAAGCCAACTTTAATCAACTAGTGAGTTCTCATTTATTTTACCAACCAATCCCATCATTTACTAAATCTTAAATTTAACACAGTTGATAATTAACAAAATCATAGTAATAGAGATAAAACCCAAAATAATAGTCTACATAGCGTGAGCCAGGAACTAGTGTCACAAGTACTGGGGTAACTAGTAGAATATACAAAAAAATACCACTATCCTACTGCCTGAAACAGAATAGACAGTACATAACAACAACAAAAGAAGAAAACTTTGGTATGTTGCTGAACGGCTCAGAAGGGGCAGCTCACCGTGAGATCTCGATCAGGAATCAGGAACGCGTGCCCGACAGGTAGCTAGATGCACCTGCCTCAGATCCTGTACAGTTAAGTACAGAAGCGTAGTATGAGTACATAAACAACATGTACCCAGCAATTATCCAGTTTAACCTCGAAGAAGTAGTGACGAGGGGTCAACTTGACACTTACTAAGGTCAATATTAATAATATTTATATTACTTCTTAACAGTATAACAATTTCAGTCATGTCATGTAATAAGTACATATCAAAGCATTTAAGCAGAGTAAATCATGGAAGAGTTCCACATAAATAACATGCGCATATTATGCCGAGGTCGTACGGCCCGGTCCAACATAATAATAACTGTGCACTGCCAGAGGGTCGAATGGTGCGAACCATAGATGCATCTATTTCTACCGAGGCGATCGACCCAATCCACAAATAGCAATTATTATCAAGTAAGCACATATTGCTCATTTATAGTCAAGTAAATTCATACAAGTTTTCAAGTAAGTGCATACATCCATTTTTATTTATTTACAACTTCTAGCACGTCCTAAGTGATCTCAGTAGCAAACAAGAATGTAAGCATTTGCAAATATGGCATGATACGAATCCTAAACTACCCGGACAATTAGCATAATAGTAGCTACGCACGAACTCTCGTCACCACGTACGTACGTAGCTCCAAAAGATAGTCACATACATTTATTTAATTCACCTAGGGAGTTATTTCCCTCTTACGAGGTTAGAAAGTAGACTCACCTTGCTCCAAAGCTTACTTCCAATTTCAATAATGCGATCAAACCCTCAATTCGGAGCCGAACGATCCAAAACTATTCAAACGGGGTAAGAACTAGTTAATACAAGCTCAAGAGTTCATATTCTAACTATTAAAGTCATTTCCCCACACTAAATACAAGTTTCCTAAAATTCATCTCGGGCCCACGTGTCCGGATTCCGGAAATTCTTAAGGGAAATTGTTACCCATAACCTAAGGATAAAGAATATATGATTTTTAATTCATTCCATAACGAATTTCGGGGTTAAATCTTATTTTTATCAAAACCCTAGGTTTTACTCTAGACCCAAAATTTTTGCTAATTTACATGGTGTAATCTACCCCTGAACTATGTATTAAACTCACATTATGTAGAAATAACTTACCTCACAATGCTAGGCTGAAATGCCCTATTTGGAGGCTCCCAAATCGCCCAAGAAATGAGTGAAATGTGTCGAAAATGACACATTTCCCGTATTAAATGAAGGCACTGCATTCAGCGATTTCCACACCTGCGGTTAGGGGACCGCATCTGCGGTCTCGCTTCTGCGAGGGATGGTCTGCATCTGTGGAATTTGGCCGGGCTGGCTGGGGTCGCATCTGCGGTCTGGGGGCCGTTTTTGCGGTTGCGCTTCTGCGGAAGAGGAGCTGTATCTGCGGTTCCTGGGCTCCTCCACTTGGGCCGCACCTGCGAGGGATTGGCCGCTTCTGCGATTTCGCACTTGCGGCTGGCCAACCGCAGGTGTGGTTACGATAGACGCCTGGAGCTTCAGCTCCTTCCAAAATCTTCTAACTTAACTCGAGCCTCGCCCAATTGATGCTCAGGGCCCCCGAGTCCCCGCCCGAACATTACAAGTTTGAAATCATAAAACAAACTCGCTCGAACCCTGGGAACACCCGAAACAACGCTAAATATAAGAATCACCCCCTAAAACCAATTGAATCAAACTTATGAACTTCAAGTTCTTCAAACTACCTCCAATGTAGCGAAACACACTTATACTACTCGGATTGATACCAAATTTTGCGTGCAAGTCTTAAATAACAATACAGAACTATTCTCGGTCTCGAAATTCCGTTCGGACCTCGATATCATAAAAACACGCTCCAAACAAAATATTTAAGAACTTCAAAATCCTTAAGGAATCAACTTTCACTATTAGGCACCAAAACGCTCCCGGGTCATCCAAAATTCGATCCGGACATAGCCCAAGTCCAGAATCATCATACAAACCTGTTGGAACCTTCAAATCCAGATTTCGGGGTCGTTTACTCATAACATTGACCGAAGTCAAACTTGGCCTTTTAAGATAACCTTAAGGAACCAATTGTTCCGATTTCAACCAAAACTCTTCTAAATCCCGAACCAACCATCCCCTCAAGTCATAAATCAGTAATAGCAAGTACGGTAAGTGTTATTTAGGGGAACGAGGTTCTAGAAAGTAAAACGACCAGTCGGGTCGTTACACCAATAATAGAGTGCAAGCTAGAAAAAGTCTTCCCTCCTACATTTTTTGATGTTATGGAACACTTGTCAATTCATTTAGCTAATGAAGCTATGATTGCTAGACCTTCTCAATATCGATGGATGTATCGAATAGAGCGATATATATACTTTGTGAAACCATTTCTATTGCAGAGGGATATTTAGCAAGTGAACGTATGACCTTATGTTCAAGGTATAACATACAATGGAAACAAAGTTCAATCTCCTTGAACGAAACTATGATGGTGGTATTATAGAATCTGATGGAGGTTTAACATTTTTTTGTTAATCCGGAAGAGCTTTAAGAGGTGCCAAACCACACAAAATTGATTCAAATGAACTGGTGCAAGCACATTTTTATATTTTGAAGAATTTTGTGATAAAATTCAATCATTTCTCAAGTAAGTGATGACTTGTTTCAATAATTTACTTTTATATACCTTCTCTATTATATTTCATTAAAATGACATGTTGTTATGCTTTAGATATTTGTACAGAGTTTTCGCTAACTCCAGTTGATACCTCTCAAGAAAAATTCTAATAGGCAATTCATTAGTTGGTTAAAAGAAAAGATGAGTACTAGTTAAATATTAATATTTTTCAAACCAAGTATGTAAATATGATTTTTTAAACTATATGCTTGATCTTGATACTTTACAGGATTACACAAATGCAATGATAGTAAGAAAATGGCAGATTTGCTCTCATAAGAAAGCAAGCACCAAGGTTTCTGGTAATGTAAACTGAACACATAGAGTAGAATTTTTTTTTGAAGTTTGGTTTTTCTCAAACTTGCATGCTAATAGATGGTACTCAATTTTCTCTGTATAAAGCCAAAATACCAAGTACTAAGCTGAAAATCATTGTATGTTTTATGATTATTTTCTGGCATGCTTCATATGTCGAAGACGAACGAGAATGTTTGCTCCTAATTATTATGGTACCCAATATAATGGGTGACATTTTCCTAATGGTCTTATACTGTGTCTTACATTGAATGGAGAAATTCCGATTGAAACGCAATGTTGCTGGACTTATCTTCGATTCTATGCAAGTTTATTGGTATGTTGAGCTGGTTGGATATTCAACGGTTAGCAGTTGATTTTACTAGTTGATCACACCCATGTCTTGTGATTAAACTTCCTAGATTAGAATATGGGAGCATTACTTATTTAACCGATTGAGTTTTTTCTTTCTACTTTAAAAAGTCATGCTGTTACATTCATCTGCTTATTGATGGAGAGTGTTCCCATCACAACCACAAATTAATTGCAACTGATTACACTCCATAACAAGTATCCAGAAACAGGATCGGTTGTTTTTTTTCTCTTGATTCCAATCCGGCAAATATGATTCTTTTGAATGAAAACTACTGATATATATCATTCTGTTACGTCCTTGGTTCCTCAAAGCTTTTTTTAGAGTGTCCAACTCCTAAGCTTTTGGAGACTCCTCATTCTATCACTTTGAGAATGGATGAAGAGCAATCTCCTAAAGAGATTCCAACGGTTGATACCCAGTCCCTTACCATCAAGATTGCAAATTCGTGTGGCAAGAAACTGGGTAAGGACATTTCCTCCATCGTTCTTCCTTTAGGTCAGCAGAAACTGATAACAAATTCAGCCATATCATCACCATATAACACTCCTTCACTCATCTCTCCTCTAGCTTCTGCATTTATTTCAGCATTGCAATCACCTTACGTTTCTCCAAAGGCCACTTTAGTAACAAATCCATGCGCTCAAGAAAACTTCACTGCTCCCACAATTTTAGTTGCTAATCCAAAACAAGAAACTCCAATTGAGTGTTTTCTTTCTTTCTACAATTGCTTTAATTTCTTTTGTTGGATTTTTTTATTTATGCTTTTTGTTTGTTACTCCCTCCATTCTAATTTATGTTAACCCATTTAACTGACGGGGGTTAAGAAAGAAGTTTTAAAATTTTGTCTCAACTTTCAAATAAAGGCAAGGGTAATTCATTTATTGAGTTAGCTTAATATAATAATTCTTAGGAAATTATACGTTTTCCTTTATTTTTTATTTTACAACTCAAATATACTTTTAAATAATATCTATGCAATTTTATAGAAGTTTGTAGTCATTCGAATAGGCTTATTCATCAATTTCAACTTGTACTTTTTTGACTTCAAATTTTTCATCTTTACATTACACTTTAGTATCATCATCTTTAGTTATTTATTCTTTGTTACTAAACTAACATAAATTTGTCATTTTAACAGATCAAAAATTTGAAGTGCAAGGAACCTATCCTTGAAGAAAGTGTAGAGCAAGTTAAAGTATAAGAGGTTTTTGGTTTGTCAGGGATGATTAAAAGACATTATCTTACGTACATATATAACTTAAAAATGATGTCTTACAATTTGGATTGGTTTCTGGTATATATGATACTTTAGTTCTTTATATTAATAAGATATCAAGTATTTGGTTTATTTTACAATATTGTTGAGCGTGTATGAAAGCATATAAAGAATTGTTACTATTCATGTAAGTTATAGAAAAATGTAGTCATTAAAACTCTTTAACGACAGATTTCTCAAGCAGATAAGTGACATTTAACGAAGGGAATTTTGGTTGTTAAAAGTAATTGTAAAATTAATGAAGGAAATATCGGTCGCTAAAAGCACTTGAATTGACTTAATTAGTTGTTGTCATTAGAGATTTTTAACGATTGGATAACAATTTAGCAAGGGGAAAATCCTGTCGCTAAAAAGCATGTATAACGACCGAAAATTATGTCGTCGCTAAAGAATCTTTAACGACCGAATTGTAAAACTGGTCGTTAACTTTTAACGTCGGAGCTTTTAATGACCGGTGATGACCGGATTTTTTCCGGTCGTTATTAACTTATAACAATCGGAATTGGACTTTAGCGACCACATTTCCCATTGCTAAAGGCCTATTTTCTTGTAGTGGGTGATTCCGTGGCCTGCGAACGCCGGGAGGTATACCTTGAAGTCTCTAATCTGGAAGCTCTAATCAATGGTGCCTAGCCTGGTATGAGGTACCTAGATCTGGACAAAACGATGTGTAGAAGCGTAGTATGAGTACACCCACAACGATACCTACTATGTATCAAGCCTAATTTTGGTAGTGTAGTGGTGAGGTCAGGTCAAGACACCTATTAGGATAAGAATAAGAAGTTGAAAAAGTATAATACAATCTAAGAATGTAAACAGGAAAATGAGGCAATACGGAAATACAACAAGATAGACTGCAACTGAATTTTAAGCAATAAATGCAACAAGGAAGGAACACTTAATAAGAACATCAAGGAAATAATGCGGACAAATAAAAGTGAGTTATGTCACGCCCCCTTTTTTCCCTCCTCGCGGGGAGAAGTTCGGGTTTCGACATTCATAGGGGAAATAACTCATTTCCTTTTGGGATTTGGGTATTTTGAAGAGTCGCCACCTAACGAATTATGGTGCGTTAGGGAACCTTGAGCAATTAACTCATGGACTAGTTTGCATTACCCGAGATTTAGGGTAAGGGCTCGAAATAACCTTGAGGGGAAGGTGTTAGGAACCTCTCTCAGTCCACAATGGTGGGTCCCGGCAAAACTTATACTTATGAATTAGTCCTTTAACAACTACACAGTTTAAACATGTTCTTGCAAATAAAGGCATATTTTGGACATTGTGGGGCTCAAGTAATGAGACAAGAAAAGATTTGAACAAATTGCATGTATAGGAAAAAGTAAAGTTCAAACATCGGAAGAAGGGTCCTAGGTTGGTTAGCTTACAGGATCACCCCACGCAATACCCGGTAATCACTCCTCACTGAGGGGCTACACGTGACATTAGCGCGTAGTCATCATATCTTTAATACCCAATTCCCTCCCCTTGGTCATAGCCTAAAGTGTTCTAGCAACCTTGAAAATGTCCTATGCGTGCACTACCCATCCCTTTCTCATGGCCCTGGAGGTATTTAGGACCTCTATTTTTTGGACAGTTCTAGACCTCCTAAGGTTTTAAAGGATAGAAGTTTAGGCGTCAATCAAGAACAATTAGGACTGCATTTAAAGAGAACAAATTACATGCTCACAGTTACCTCCACAGATATAACAAGTAAATGCACGTCTTCTGACAACAGTCAAGCATTTTAAGAGAAAATCCTAGAACATGATATCTAGGTGAGCAGGGATTATACAGTATTGAATTAGGACGAAGTGTAAGAATCCTATTTAGCTTGCCCTGATTCAAACCTATTAAATCTGAACAATTTTAAATAATAAAACACAGCTTTATAGTTGCAGAATTTAAATTGCCCTAGAGGCTTGCCTAAGTTCAGAACAATGAGGTCGTAAGAGCATGATATCTTCACTGATGCAGTAAAACAGTGAACAGTTTTAAAACGAACAACTTGAGATCCTATAGACATGTTTTCTAGCAGTATTAATTAAGGCAGTGTTTGAGAAAGACGTATTTGAAGAAACGGACAGTTGATTAAACCAATTCAGAATGAACTAACATGAATTAAACTGATTTGTTTAACTAAACTGATTTAAGTTCTATAGGCAGAATTTCTACTAGAACTAATTTTAATTCCGATAGACACAGTATCTAATTGTTATGAACTGATTTTCGAACTTATAGGCATGATTTCTAGTGAGATGAATGTAAATATATGTTGTAACAGAAACTGAACTCAATCACTTTACACTCTATAGGCACTATATCTAATTGTAAATTTAATTTTAACCCTATAAGCATGATTTCTATTATTAGAGCCATTTAGGTCCTATAGGCATGGTTTCTAATATTGTGGGAATAAAGCAAAATATAGGAAATGCATTAACACAATCCTATAGGAATGGTATCTACCCGAGCTACCAACAGATATGTAACTACCTAGCCCTTTTCACTAATCACCCCAATGTTTTTTACAAATAATTATTACAGACCAGCTGAATAAATTACATAAACAAATAAAGAAAAAGAAGAAGTTAACAATAGGAGCCTGAAGCAGGCCCAAATGACTTCCCAAGCCTCCAATAGTCTCAGATGCCAAAGTCCATTGATAATATCATGTCTAGGTGTGTCAGAGTTCCCTAAGGACCTCAAGGATCCCGGGCAGTGCTCGCACCTAGACCTTTTCTCCAATAATAACTGATTTGTGTGCAGTGTGGAAAGGCCAACTCTGATATGCCAGAGTTCACAGAGATCTCAAGGATCTCAAAGCAGTACACATGCCAGAGGGGCAGAACCTAATATTCTAGGAGTAATGTGAGAGTGTATGATGACTTCGAAAGAGTTTGGTAAACAATAGACAGAAGGTTTTAGTAATTAGAAGTAACTTCGCGAATGTCAGAACATAGTTAGAGTAGAAATAGTTTGAGAAAACATGAGGAATATCTTTAAAAAAAAATCAGAGAGCAAATCATAGAACACATAGACTTCATCCAAGGGAAAGGGTAGGGGGAACACCTAGAACATATTAATGTAACAACAAAAGCACATAAGTTTAGGAGTCAATCACACAACTATAGGACAGATATAGAACAAACAGTTGAGAACATAGTTATACTAGGCAGAGTTGAACATAGAGTCTGAAGTACTTAGGGGGTAGTAAGTAACCTAGCAAAGTAAATTACTATCAGGAACTGGGTAAACAAACAGACAGACAATCATACATACATGGAGTAGAGTCAGATTAAGACATGCTAGAGAAAGCAATAGACAAGTTATCAGACATGTTAATCATAAATTGAAAGGGTAGAACTCATATATGCTAAGTGAAACCAGGATTTAAGCATGCTAGTTACATATCGAAAAGCCAAGTGATAGATAGGAATAAGACTGGAAATCAGTAAACTAATGCAGTAAGAGAGCACATAGAGTTTTGAACTTGTAATTAAACCAGGACATACCAGTTAAGGAGAGCAGACACGAAGTATAGAATAGTGTAGTGCAATAACTACCATTGGCTTACAGCCGACTAGTTCAATGGAAGTAGCAAGTAACAGAAAAGAGCAGAAAGCTTTAAGTATAAGAGAGTGTTTTTGAACTAGTGTTCGTTGTTGTCCTTTTTTTTTTTGAATTTAGAGTGAGACAGGGGTTTATATAGCAATCAAAAGCTGGACAAATAAGTAGCAAATCAGGGAAGTCACATATAAATCAGCATGTTCTTCCCTTAATCAAGGGACAATTAAATCAACGGTAAAATCATGCTAAATATTAAGGAAAAGAATCAAGTAAGGTTTAGGTATAGAATAGGTTATTAGGGGTAAATGAACAAAAGTTTAATTAAGGAAACAAATCAGTAATAATCAGCGAAATAGAAACAAGGCAGGAAAAAATTAATTAAGGCAAGATATCCAGTCAAATCGAATAGAAAGGTAAGAATCAAGGGTTAAATGGAAACTGTTCAAATTAAACCGGGAAATAAGGGATTCATAGTAATCAAGGATTCAGAAAGTCATGAAAGAGTCAGCATGCTTAGCATATAAAGTAAGGTAGAACATGAATAGTTAGGATTTCACATAGCTTTAACAAAACACATAGTTAAACGACACCGATTCAAGGAGAAGTATACCAATCTTAACATGAATAGTCAAGACGAACACAAGCACATAGAATCAGTGAAAGGTAAAACTAAGAAATTCAGTGCAAACATATTAGGACAAGAAAATCATGAGAAATCACAAGAACCCAAAGCAAGAGCACAATCGAATGTACCAATATCCAGAAACCAAACGAAGAACCCCAAAAATTAGGGTTTTCAGTACAAACGGGCTAAGGTTGTAGCAGGCTCATAAAAATCAGTCAAAATATATGAGAAGCAGAAGATTAAACACAGAAAATCATTAAACAATTTTTGAAAAGAAATTCCGGAAACCCTAGTTTTAGGAAAAGATGAAAATCACTTGAAAACCCTACGAGTTTTGTAAAGAATCTTAAAGCCGTTGTAAAACTCATATGAAACAAACCCAAATCATCTTAGATCTGTGCAGATCTAAGAGTTTTTAGAAAAGAAATCAGGGTTTCGAAGAGAACCATACAGAGATGAAGAAACCTGTTTAGAAAATCATAGATCGTAGCTAATATTGGACGATCTCACTCAAAATCACACCGGAATGGCCTGAAATAGGCGAGAGATGAACCCTAGATGCAAGTCGACATAGACCTAGTCTCTTGAGGGCCTTAGAGATGGCAAGAATGACATGAGAGAGGCCATTAGAGGCCTGGGGGTGATGAGAGGTCTCCGGAGATAGCCATAGATGAAGGTCAGTGAGATTGGACTAGGGTTAGGTTGAGAGCGTTTGAGAGCAGAGGGGTTTTCAGGGCGGCGGGTGTATAGAAAATGACAGGGTTTTGGGGGTCTATTGGGTTTATTTTATGAAGGGTTGATGGTGGCCGTTGATCTTTATGATCAACGGCCGGGATTAAAGGGTGTGGGGGACCGGATCAGGTATTTGGGGTGTGGGCTGGGTAATTTAATTGAGTATTGGGGCTGGTAATTGGGTTAGGTTGGGTTGGATAGGGGCTAAAATAAAAATACAATTAGGCCATATTTTAAATAGCCATTTTAATACTATATAATTTATAAGAAATAATAAATAATTTCTGAAAAATAGTTTCGTGTACTAAAAATTATGTAAAATAGTTATTTAACATTTTAAAAATATAAAAGACCATTTTGTGCATCAACAATGTATTATGCATTAGCAGGGCTATTATTGCAAAGATGTGCTGTAGACATGTGATTTTTGACCCTCCCCAAGACATTTCATATTTTAACACATAAATATTTAATTTAGGCCTAATATAGCTATTTTAGTTAATTTTGACTCTTTTTACTTTATTTTATTACAAGAAAATGAAAATTAAACAAAAAATAGTAGTTGCATTAATGTTTTGTAGTCATAAAATCTTGAAAAATACCACAAACAGTTTATTTTAACGGTCAAGTTTATTTTTATAGTTATTTACTCAAATAGGATTAATTAATAATTGGTGTAGTATTTTTGGTCTTGTGTTAGAAGAAAGAGTATTGAATTTGGGCCTAATTTTGTTTGGTCTTAATTGAAAATGCCCAATTTGGGATAGCCCAAACATTGAGCCCATACCCATTCTCCCATTTGACCTAACCTAATTCCTACCCCTATAAATTAACACCACAAACGCCTAAAAAGGGGGACTAAAAAATAGATAGCCATTATCACAAAGAAGAGGCAGAGAACGAATACTCCTATCCTTCCATGGTTGTCGTTCCGAAACTCCAAGAAACAAGCAGCAACTCTTTTCGCCTACCCCCAATTCCAAATTTCCAGCAAAATAACCTTCAAAATACCATTGTTTTAGTCCAAAACCCAGCTCAAAAATAGCATCAAAACAGCCCCCATAAAACTGGTGAACTTGGAGTTCGCAGGCGAGATCCCATTCGAGAGATTGGTGTTAGAGGTGGCCGATTCAGGTTTCTGTTCGAGTTCGTGTTTGAGGTTCCCGTCGATTTAGCTGTTGTTTCAGGTTTAAGTGTCGAGTTTGGTTCCCAGGCCCTCTCTGTACATTTATACACGAATTTAATCGGAAGAGATTGAGGTTCAACATCTTTCCTTTCTCTTTATTTTACTGTTAGTAGTAATGGTAAATGCAAAATCGCTCCTGTAATTATTTATTCTCCTTCTTTGATGTTATGTTAGAGTTGCTGAATGATTCTTCTAATTCTCGTGAGTTCGAGACCTTGTCATGGTTGCGGATCGAAGTTTTGTCTCGTTTTATTTCTATTTCTTTACTATCATTTAGGCTAAAGTTATATTCCAAGTCCTGAACCAATTTATGTTTGGAGTCCATATTTCTATGCCATTTATTTTAGTTACATATTTTTTTTTAGGTTTTGTCTTAATCATAGAGATATAACTTAGTGCAGAATGATTCACTTGCTAATTGTTTAAATCAAATTGTAGATCTAATCTTTATCACACTTAGTGAAGTAGTCTTAGAGTATTTTAGTGTTACCTCTTTAATTCCTAGGTTTATTGTTTAGGAATCCATTAATATCCTTTTGCCAGTAACTGGGTTTAGGCTACCGTTTGGGGTATATAAGGATGTAAGCTCTAAGTTGGAGTTTTGTGTAAATCTTTCGAAGTTTGGGTTAAAACTTGTGCAGGAACCGTACCCATAGGCATGATACGTAATTCTCAATCCGGGGGTGCATTTCATGTAACCCGATTATAATAACTTCGAATAATAAAACCCTTTGAAATAAATTGAGGCGTGCCATGCCAAATAAAAGTACTAAGCCCATGGCCCTCATGTAATTAACACTAACTCCTTAGGACTCGAGGCGTGCCATTTAGAAAATCTTCCATGGCCCCCGCAAAGTTAAAAACGTGTAGTTGCTTTAGGCGCGTTATTTTAATAATTCACATTCCTAAACTCGGGTATGCATTTCATGTGACCCAAATCCAAATCTTAATAACGTTGAATAAAATGTATTTCGGATTGCGGGTGCATTTCATGTGACGCAGTCCAAAGACATGTTTTAGACGACGTTAAATCTTCTTTAAAATGAATAAAAGGGGTTATAAAGTTAAAATACCATAGGCTAAAACATGTATTAAAATCAGATAATAGGTCAATTGTAATGGTTTAAGCGACCGTGCTAGAACCACGGAATTCGGGGGTGCCTAACACCTTCCCCCGGGTTAACAGAGTTCCTTATTCAGAATTTCTAGTTCGCAGACTTCAAAAGGAAAGTCGAAATTTTCCTCGATTTGGGATTCAAGTTAAACCGGTGACTTGGGACACCAAAAGCCAATCCTTTCCCAAGTGGCGACTCTAAAAACCAAATAAATAATCCCATTTCGAATAATGTCACTTAAAGTGAAAAAACTCCATTATACATTATCCTTCGGGGTAGGTGTGTAAAAAGGAGGTGTGACAGCTCTGGCGACTCTGCTGGGGAAACGAACCCAGAATTTCGATTCAGGGTTCAAGAATTCGAGCTTAGTACAATTGTTATATTTGGATTTATCTGATTTTTCTACATGTTCCATGCTATATGTGCTAAATGTTTTACCGCTTTGATATTTGTTAAATTGTATATATAAACTGTTACGAATCCCTTCCCCTCTCTGAGTCTTCTACATCATGGAGAAGGGTGCACTTCGTGTAGCTTCTCTTCTGTTTAGAGTCTTTTCCCATTTAGAACGAGGTTTGGATAAGTTGCTAAGCCGGCGGAGCTTCTGTATCCCCGGTACGCTGCCTCCCCCTCGGCCCGAGTTGTCCGCTCGGGTAAGCCAGGTCTAGACCAATTAACCTAGGGTTTAAAACCTAGAAGAACAAAACCTCATGCCGGATCCCTAGTAGGACGCTTGTTTGCATCATGTGCATTTGACTTAGGGGACTCAACACAGGGGTTGGGTCCGTCTAGGACAGGTGACCTGAAATAATGGACCATCCTAATGCATCTTACGTGCTACTTGCGCATTTATTTGCTCGGCTTTGCATGTTGACTGGCTTGTCTAAATGAGTGAAGTATGAAAATAAGCAGTGTCAGGACTAAGTGAGGGTGACCATTTGTTGTGAAAAACCAATATCCCAGGAGTGCCAAAATGCTGGCGGATTTTTGAGAAAATGAAAGAAAAAGAGGAAAAGTAGTTTTTTTCAGTTTGTTTTGTTTACCGATGGAAAAGAAAAATAAAAAAAGAAGAGTTTTATTTTTAAATTAGTTTGTTTATTTCCCACTGAACAAGAAAACATAAAAAAATGAGTTGTGCTTTCAGAAGTAGTGTATTTGCCAACAAAAACAAAAGAGTCCTATTTTCAAAAATAGTTAGGTTTATTTGCCCGAACTACGCTGGTTTGATTCTCACTGGATGTGAGATACGTAGGCAGCCCTCATCGGGTCCAACCACCCTTTTGCAAAAATAGCCAAAAATACCAAAATTTTAATTTTTGTCAAAATAAGTCAAGTGATGCCATTCTTGTTTTAAAATAAGCCGAATGTCCCCAAAAGGGCACCGGAAGGCTATTTTTGCAAGAACAGCCACCCTGAGTCATTTTTAAATGGTTTGCGGGCACAACCTTAAAATCTCCCTTCCGGAAGTGCTGAAAGGCCGTATCTGCAAAACCGAGTCTTTATTTTCTTAAATAAAAGTTTTGAAAAATAGCCACTTTTTCCTTTTAGGTCAAAACAAATCATTAAAATACTCCTTAGATGCTTTTCTTTCATAAATAATAAAAATATAAAAAAAAATACAAATTTTGAAAATTGAGTCCGAAAATATTTTTGCTCAAAAATCCAAAACATTTTCATAAAAGTCCCTCTTCCGAAAATTAAGAGGCAACTTTCAAAATCAAAAAATAAAATATTTCTTTCTAAAAATTTCCAAAGTTTCAATAAAAAGAAAAGAAATTTTTAGAAGTCTTTCTTTCAAAAAATCAAAATCAAAAATCAAAAATACATATTTCCTTTTTTCTTTTTAAAGTATTTTCGTTCAAAAATTCCAAAAAAAGAGTTAGCTTATTCACCTTATTTGCAAGAACTACGCTTGGTCTGATTCATGCGGGGTCATGATACGTAGGCAATCTCCATAGGATTCGACCGTAACCCTAA
>NW_017673481.1:0-638 GCF_001879085.1 Nicotiana attenuata | reverse complement strand
GCATGCAACCAGTGCAAACATGTAGACATCCGTTTAACTGTATAGGTGCATCACACCCCAATGTGCGATTACCTATATGTTACTTGTCTCAAACTAACCGTGTGTTGCTGTCAATCCCAGCCTAGCTTTTAGAAACGATGGTTGGTTGTGGTAAGCTGGCATCGCATCAATACTTTACCAGATCAAAAGGAAGTACAGAAATGTCATATGAAATGACTTTGCCACCAGTTCTCATCACCGAAGACAACCCCATCTCAGGGATCCCGGCCTCCGAGTCTGCCACAGCTGAAGAAAATCGGATACTACTTTTCCGAATGATGGAGATGTGGGACGCATGGACTAATGGCAGGGAGCCTCCAAGTGCTATCCCTGGCTTTCCTGAATTGTTCACGAAAACTGGGGGTACTTCTAACATCCCTATCAGTCACTCGAATACCCTGTCTGCTCACTTCATAGGAACGCCTTCTGAGGTACGCCCCCAAGTGTTCACATCGGGAGCAGCTCCCAATGTTTTCACCGCTCCACCATGCTCCGCCACCACACAGCCTTCACTCCCAAGGCCTGCAATTGATCCCTCGGCCTTCACTTTCCAAAATCCCATCTTTCAAGCAGATCTTCCTCAATATCCCACATACACA
>NW_017673480.1:105352-134040 GCF_001879085.1 Nicotiana attenuata | reverse complement strand
ACAATGCAGAAGGCGTACTGATTTTAAGGAGGATTATTGATTTTAGAAACAAACAAAAGTTCTGCAGATGTTAAAACGACTTTACCACTGATTCTAGACTTACTAACGAGATGGACGATTCAGATTCAGTTAGTTTGCTCCTATAGGCATGATCTCTAAGTGTCATTAGTTTTAAAACAGTTATATAAATGCAAGAGTCCTATAGACATGATGTCTAGAATGAGTTGGTTATTATTAAGCCTAAGATTGTTTTCCTAATGGTGTGTATATGCAGAAAAACTTAAGGCATGATTTTATATGCAGAACCTATTGGCATGATCTCTAAAATGCGGAAATGCAGAAGTGCAGAAGCGTAGAAAAACTTATAGGCATGTTTTCTAAATGCAGAAGTGCAGAAATTATGAATGACCTATAGGCAGGTTTTCTACATGCAGAAATGCAGAAATTATAGAAGATCCTATAGGCATGCTTTCTAAGCGCAGAAGATGCAGAATTATAAAAGATCATATAGGCATGCTTTCTAAGCGCAAAAATGCAGAATTATAAAAGACCCTATAGGCATGTTTTCTATCCTTTACGTGCATTCATTCCCATCCATTTCCACTATCCATCCCCAATAGTTATTACAAAGTTATTACAGACCGAATGGATCAAAAAGAAAGTAAAAAAAATTACAGCAGCGGTTACAACAACATCTAATCAGCCTAATTCAGACTCAAAGTCCAACCATATGAGATAAACCAATTTCCAGGATCAGATTTCAAAAAGACTTTCTCATATTTGGAGTGTGTCAAAGTTCCCAAGAGTCTCAAAGGGACTCCGGGCAGTGATTACACCCCAAAAACATTTCAGAATCAAGAGCATAGTGCAGTGTGGAGATGCCAGCCCTCAGATGTCCAAGTTCAGAGGGAACTCGAGGTCCCAAAGCAAGGCACATTAGAGAGGGGGAGAACTTAGAGTCTAAGAGTAAGTGTAAGTGCATAGGGGGAAGGGAATCAAGGAGAGACATGGCAGGATGGTGGTCATGCCCAGCAATTGGGATGCTGACACACCCCTGACCAGCCTACTAGTCAAACATTTAGAGTTAGGATCCAGTGTGGATCAAGTCATGGCCTGGGCAGTAATTAGGATACTGTTAAGACAACTAGACTCCTTTAATTAGGGGGTCTAGTTCAAACGGCTAATTGAGATGAAATAAGGAGAAAAAATCAGTTTACTAAGGCTCGATTAAGGTGAGGAAACCATGTAGTGCACAAATAGGGTCAAATACATAGTTGGTAATTAAGGAAAGATGGAGTAGTAGTGTTCTTTATAAAGTAAAAATAAGGTATCAGTTTGAAAATCAATCAAAAGGGTCCCGGATCCAATTGTAATCACAGAGAACCTTAAGTAATTAAGGAAAGAGTCATATAGATATGGAAATAATTCAAACGTTGGTACAGAATCACAAAAGAAATACACAAGACCAAGTATTTTAAGGAAAGCATCACAAGCCTAGGATTTTTACACAAAAGGATCAAAATAAACAGCCAGTAGGGTAAAAGGAATTCAATCGAAATAAATCAATGGTGAATCACTAGCATGATTAAAGGGATTTCAAAATAAATCCTTGGTGAAATCTTTTGGAAGGGAAGTTTTTCTCATATAAAAAGCATACAGTTCAACCAAAAGAAGAGTCTAACAATGAAAGTTTCAGAACCACAGGCAAGTAGGATTGGAGTTCGATTACAGGCTCACCGTGAGTCTGGAAACCTAGGGTTCCAAAGTGAAACCCTAGTGCCATCTACTCAAAGAGAAACCCCCAAATATTAGGGTTTCAAATAGAATCAGAGGTGAGAAATCATTGAGAGAGGAAAACATACGCGATAGCAAACACATTGATTCAAAGGCATGCTTGAGAAAATCTTGGAATTCAAAACAGATCTCAGAAGTTTAAACAAAGCAGGCAAGAGCAATACTTAGCAGGAATACCAACAAAACTCAGTAAAGTGAAACAAAATCAAAGAGCACAAACACATAGCAAAGAGTAAACGACAAACAACCTAGTTAACATGTGAACAAGAAACAACAAAAAGATCTCGCAAAATCGAAATAAGAAAACAAACTTGAGCATAATAAGAAATAAACAAGCGAGTATAAACACACATAAGAGAGAGCAAAAGAGTCATAAAACATTTTAAAGAAGCTTTTCCCAGAAACCCTAAAAATTGGATCTGAACGATTTTGAGAAACAAAATTTGGGGAAAACCCTTAAAACGTCAAGCAAGGACCAAGCATGTCACAGATCTAAATGAAATGAACGAATATAGAACCTTAGAAGGCTTAAAAATGGCAGAGAAAACCCTAGAATGAGAAGGTCTTGAGGAAAGTCGGATCCTGAGTCGAAGAGACTCATATTGACTTGAACATGCCGGAAAATGGCCGTAGAGGCCATAGATCTTGCAGATCTGAGACAGATCTAAAGGAAACTGTGGAAGTCAGGCCTCCAAACTTTGAGTAACTCAAGCTGAGGGTGAGGGAGAGGGAGCACAGGCCATCCATGGCCAGGGGTGCCATGGATTCCGGTGGAGGTAAGACGGAGATAGGTGGAATAGGGTTAGGGTTTCGGAGGGTTAGAGAGGTTTTTGGGAGATGAAGGGAGTTTAGAGGCGGCGTCTTTGTGCAAATAAATTAGGGTTAGAGGGGGGTTAGGGGATTAAAAAAGGAAAGAACAAGTTACAGCCGTTGATCAACGGCCAGGATTTAAAGAGAACCAGACGGGTTTAAGAAATAGGGCTAAGGGGTCGGGTCAAAATCAAAATTGGGGTGGAATTGGGGTCAATTGAGGCTACAATTGCAATTGGAAATGGCTATGTATTAAATAACCAATTTCTCCCCTTTTAATTTTTTATAAAATAATTAAACTGATTTTAAAACAAATTAAAAATACTGAACTAATTAATAATATATAATCATTAATCTAAAAATACTGGGAATGATTTTGTAATTGTAAAATGCTATTAATTGTAAAATAGGCTATAATTACAATTATACGCAATTTAGCTTTAAAAATGCCAATTAAATTTATATAAAAATATGCAAAAAATCACCTTAATTATATTTTGGTGTAAATATGAGAATATAGATAAATTATTCCCAAAATGATAATCCTGGGAGCAATTATTGGATTTTATACTGCTAGAAATAGACAATAAATTGATTTTAAAAATCTTAAAAATTAGGGAAAAATATCAAAACTCTTGGGCATGCTTATATATGCATACACATGCTATTTTGAAAGCATTTTGAGTAAAAAAAATACATAGGGAAAAATTGGGTATCAGCATCAACTCTCGAAGCCCATCAATATTGGGTACACAAACTCGACCCTGCATCCTCAATACTCCGTCATCACCAATAGTCACATCTCGAGCATTGCCATGCAGCACTTTGTCCTTGGGGACAAGCAAATGAGGGTCATCAAACTGACGCTCCCGGATACGATCAAACAAGAAAGAGCGAGAGACCACACAAGCTAGAACCCGACTGGGCTCCGAAAGATCCAATCTCACAAACTGGCTGGCTAAGGCCTCTCCGCTGCTGGTAAATAAGCCAAACTCTCTGCCCGGCGGCTCAAAGCATCGGCCACCACATTGGCCTTGCCTGGGTGATACAAGATAGTGATATCATAATCCTTCAGCAGCTCTAGCCATCTCCTCTGATGCAAATTAAGGTCCTTTTGCTTTAACAGATGCTGCAAACTCCGATGATCAGTATATATCTCACAAGGCACGCCGTACAAATAATGACGCCGGATCTTCAAGGCGTGAACAATGGCAGCTAACTCAAGATCATGGACAAGATAATTCTTCTCATGTATCTCCAACTGTCTGGACGCGTAGGCAATCACCCTACCGTCCTGCATCAATACCGCTCCAAGGCCAACTCTCGAGGCATCACAATAGACAGTATAAGACCCCGGACCGGTAGGCAAAATCAAAATTGGGGTTGTAGTCAAAGCTGTCTTGAGCTTCTGAAAGCTCTCCTCGCACTCTTCCGTCCACTGGAACGGAGCACCCTTCTGGGTCAGTCTGGTCATAGGTGTTGCAATAGATGAAAACCCCTGAACAAATCGACGGTAATAACCCACCAAGCCAAGAAAACTATGGATCTCTGTAGCTGAGGATGGTCTGAGCCAACTCTGCACGGCCTCCACTTTCTTCGGATCCACCTGAATACCCTCTCTCGAGACCACGTGACCCAAGAACGCCACGTAATCCAACCAAAACTCACATTTCGAGAACTTAGCATACAACTTCTGTTCTCTCAAGGTCTGGAGCACTGTCCTCAGGTGCTGCTCATGATCTTCCCGACTCTGGGAATATACCAGAATGTCGTCAATAAAAACAATCATGAATGAGTCAAGATATGGCCGGAAAACACTGTGCATCAGATGAATGAAGGTTGCTGGGGCATTAGTCAGCCCAAGTGACATAACAAGGAACTCGTAATGACCATACCGAGTCCTGAAGGCAGTCTTCGGGATATTTGGCTCCCGAATCTTCAACTGATGATGGCCTGAATGCAAGTCAATCTTAGAAAACACATAAGCACCCTGTAACTGGTCAAACAGGTCACCAATACGAGGCAAAGGATAACGGTTCTTCTCTGTCACCTTGTTCAACTGGCGATAATCAATACACATACGCATAGAACCATCCTTCTTCTTCACAAATAAGACAGGAGCACCCCAAGGTGATACACTGGCCCGAATGAAACCCTTATCAAGTAATTCCTGCAACTTCTCCTTCAACTCTTTCAACTCAGGAGGAGCCATACGGTACGGAGGAATAGAAATGGGCTGAGTACCCGGCAATAGATCAATGCCAAAGTCAATGTCTCTATCAGGCGGCATGCCCAGAAGATCAGCTGGGAACACATCAGAGAAGTCCCGTACTACTGGAACTGAATCACTAGAAGGAGTATCCGTACTAATATCTCTCACATAAGCTAGATACGCATCACAACCTTTCTCAACCATACGCTGAGCCTTAATGAAAGAAATAACTCTACTGGGACTGTGACCTAAAGCACCCCTCCACTCAACATGCGGTACACTTGGCATGGCCAGTGTCACAGTTTGGGCGTGACAATCAAGAATAGCAAAATGGGGCGACAACCAGTCCATGCCCAAGATAATATCAAAATCAACCATGCTGAGCAATAATAAATCAGCTCTGGTCTCAAAACCACTAAGAACAACCAAACACGACCGATAAACGCGGTCCACAGCAAGAGAATCTCCCACAGGAGTAGAAACATAAATAGGGGAACTCAAAGAATCCCGAGATGCACTCAAATGCGGAGCAAAATAAGAAGACACATAAGAATAAGTGGAGCCTGGATCAAATAGAACCGATGCATCTCTGCGACAGACAAAGATAGTACCTGTGATGACAGAATCGGAGGCGACAGCCTCAGTACGAGCGGGAAGAGCATAGTGTCTGGCCTGGCCTCCCCCTCGAGGGCGACCTCTACCTCCCCGACCTCCACCTCTAGCTGGCTGGGCCGGTGGGGTAGCAACTGGGGCTGGGACCATAGCCTGAGAACTCTGCGGGGCATGCTGTGGCTGAGAAGTCTGTGGAGGTGCATCCCTCCTAAGTCTGGGGCAATCCCTCACTATATGGCGTGTGTCACCATACTCAAAACAAGCTCTGGGAGGACGTGGCAGCTGTGACAGGCTCGGGCCAGGTCTGCTGGACTGACCACTGGAAGCACCCCGTGCAGGAGGCGCACTAGATACTAGAGGTGCATAATAAGGCTCCTGAGGCCTAGGTGGGGCTGGAATACCACTGGCTGCTGGAAGAGCTGAATGAACGGGGCGACTCATATGACCCCTACCATGACGACCTGCAGTTAGGGCACGGGCACCAGAATAGTGGCCCGACTCTCGAGACCTCTTGGCCTCCCTCTCCTCTCTATCCCTAGCATACATACCCTCAATCCTCCTAGCAATGCTCACCACTTGCTGATAAGATATATCCATCTCTAACTCACGAGCCATGCTAGATCTGATGCTGGGAATAAGCCTCTCAATAAACCGGCGAACCTTCTCACGAACCGTAGAGACCAAAGATGGTGCATGTCGAGCCAAATCGGTGTAATCGACAGTATACTCCGAGACGGTCATAGTACCCTGGCGCAAATGCTCAAACTTCGCGCGCCAGGCGTCCCTAAGACTCTGGGGGACATACTCCCTCGTGAACATATCTGAAAACTGAGCCCAAGTCAGGGAAGCTGCCTCATCCGGACTGTCTAACTCATAAGCACGCCACCACTAGTGAAGGAAACCCCGCTCGATCCTGATATGCCCATAGTACAGAGGATACGGTAGTTCTCCTTAAGAAATCCAAGGGCATGCTCTGAGGCTAGCCCGCTAAAAGTCGGAGGCTGATACTTCTTGAACTTCTCAAGCCTCTTCTGCTCCTCCTCTGAAGCTACTGCCCTCTCCTCGGGCTGAGCTGGGGCTACCGGCTGTACAGGAATAGCCTCTGGGACCTGATCAATATGCACTCGCTGCTCAGGAGTGGGGGCGGCGGGAGTCTGTGCTTCTCCCCCGGTCTGGGATGTAGCGGTTGCGAGGGGAAGCAACCTTGCCTGAGCTAGAGTGGTGTACATAGTCATAAACTGTGCCAAGGTCTCCTGGAGTGCTGGAGAAGTAGTGGCAGACGCATACGGTGTCTGGACTCCGGCTGGGACTGCTGGTGGTACCTCCGCGGTAGCTCGCGCGGGTGCTCTGGCTGTACCACGAGCGCGTCCTCGACCTCTACCCTGGCCCCGGCCTCTGACGGCTCCAGTAGGGGGCGCGGGTGCCTGATCATCATGAGTAGCACGTGTCTTCACCATCTGTGGGAGAATAGAAGACAGAAGTTTAGAATTGTGACATCAAAAATCTCGCACGACAAGGAAATCAAACGAAGTGGAATTTTCTTAACAGTTACATAGCCTCTCGTAGATAAGTACACACGTCTCCGTACCGATCAGCGGGACTCTAATAAACCGACTTATGATTCATGACTCCTATGAACCTAGAGCTCTGATACCAACTTGGCACGACCCCGGTTCGCCCTCCGTGAACCATCGTGACGACACCTATTCTCTACGACTAGGTAAGCCTAAAATGCGGAAGAAAACCAAATTTTTGCGGAAGTAAAACAATTTGAAACGGGAATGAAGAAATAAACAGCGTTTAAATGTGCCGCTCGGCTTACACAATATTTAACTTTCAAAACCAATACATAAATCTAAGACCCGGAAACCCATGAATCACAAGCTAAGAAATACTAC
Organism: Nicotiana attenuata; assembly: GCF_001879085.1. Classification (NCBI taxonomy): domain Eukaryota; kingdom Viridiplantae; phylum Streptophyta; class Magnoliopsida; order Solanales; family Solanaceae; genus Nicotiana; species Nicotiana attenuata. Next base: position 126,714 of record NW_017673480.1, on the reverse strand, counting down.
ATAGCTCTAACTCCAGAATGTCTAACAAGAACGGAAATACAGAAGGGCTAATACTAAACAGCAAGAATAGAAAGAGACTCCTCAGTCTGCGGACGCGGAAGATATACCTCGAAGTCACTATAGCAGTCGCCTCGCCTCAGGGGTGATAGGACTGAGTCGAAGTACCTGGATCTACAAATGAAAAACATGCACAGGAAGGGCATGAGTACACCACAGCAGTACTCAGTAAGTGCCAAGCCTAACCTCGGTTGGGTAGTGACGAGGAAGATCAGGGCCCTACTGAGGTTAAATAGAATATAAAAATTCAACAGCGTAAATAAGAACAGTATAAATAAGTGCAGCACTGAAAGTATCACAGGACATAGAGAGTAACGACAACTGAAACAGAAAACAAGAATCACGGAAAAACCAATACAGCTCAATGTAGAAGTAACAGTCGGGGAATCTCCCAGGATACCGTCCTGTAGTTCCCAAATATAAATATCCAGTGGATCTCCCGGGTGCAGTCCCGTAGTCCAACTCATAAATGCGCGGGGATCTACCGGAATACCACATCCGTAGTCCCAAAGTAAACACACAGCAACAACACGAAGAAATACACAATTCAATTCAAATTCCATACTAAGGTAAACAGGTACCTCTAGCCTAGCATGTTGCACATAATCCACATAATGTTGTTCGGGCAAGTAAAGCAATTAAATCAACTAGACATGCTTCCCTAAGCTAACAACAAGCTTAAATTGCAAGTAGTATAAACAGGAAAAGGAAACACAATTGAAATTACTTAAAGAAAACCAGATTTTTTCAACAATTAGCACAAGTACGCACTCGTTACCTCACGTACAAGGCATTTCAAATATCAATAATACCAAATCCTAAGGGGAGTTTTCCCCCACACAAGGTTAAACAAGCCACTTACCTCGAACCGCCTCAAATGTCAACCCGAAACCACGTTCTTGCCACGAGTATCCGACTCCAAATGGCCCAAATCTATTCAATTAAATTTCATGATGTAAATAACACTTCAAGTAACTGATTCTACAATTAAATTCTAAGCTAATACGCGAAATTAGGTAAAATGACCAAAACGCCCCTCGGGCCCACGTCTCGGAATCGGGTGAAATTTATATTTCCAGAATCCTCACACTTTCACGAGTTCATTCATACCAAAATTACCAAAATCAGACCTCAAATGGTCCATCAAATCCTCAATCAAAGGTCTCCAATACTAAGCCCTAGTTTCCCAAATTTTCACCCTTAATTTCCATAATTTCTAGCTCTAATCCATGAAATAATGACATAGGAATGAGTTTTAAGTCCAAATTCCTTACCTCAATGAAGTTCCCTTGAAACCCCTCTTTCAAATCGCCCAAAAAGCTCCAAAGCTGAGATAAAAATGGTGGAAATAACCCCAAGGTCGCGGAACCCCTTTTAAATCAACTGTCCAGCAGTTCCCGCATCTGCGGCCTTGGGACCGCTTCTGCGGTCAAGCATTTGCAGAACAAAGGTCGCATCTGCGATTTAACACTCAAATGCCCAGATTCCGCATCTGCGGCTCCCCGCCCGCAGATGCGGTACCGCACCTGCGGAAAATCTACCGCTTCTGCGGTTCCTGGTGTCTTTCCCCTTTTCCCGCTTCTGCGGTAACTCAGCCGCATCTACGGCGCCGCACCTGCGAAACTCAAACCGCAGGTGCGGTTATGACAGAACCAGCAGCTGGAGCTGCAACTTTAACTCCAAATTTCCACCGTCAACCACCCGAAATCATCCTGAGGCCCCCGGGACCTCAACCAAAGGCACCAACAAGTCTAATACCACTGTCAAAACTTGTACCAATCCTTTAAACACCTAAAACAACATCGAAACCTCAAATTAACCATGGATTCAAGCCTAAGAACTCCAAATTTCTCAAAATACGCTTTCGATCAAAAAGTCTATAAAACCTTGTCCGAATGACCTGAAATTTTGCACACACGTCACATTCAACACTACGTAGCTACTCCAACTTCCGGAATTCCATTCCGTCCCTCGGATCAAAATCTCACTATCGAACCTGAAACTTCAAAATTCTATCTTTCGGCATTTCAAGCCTAAATTAGCTACGGACCTCCAAAACACAATCTGAACACGCCCCCAAGCCTGAAATCACCCAACGGAGCTAACGGAACCATCGAATTTCCATTCCGAGACCTTCTTCACACTGTTCCGACTATGGTCAAATTTCCAAGACTTAAGCTCTCATTTAGGAACTAAGTGTCCCAAAACTCTCCGAATTTCAAAACCGAACATCCTGGCAATTCAAAGTAGCAGAAATAAATACGGGGAAAGCAGTTAATAGGGGATCGGGGTGTATATTCTAAAAACGACCGACCGGGTCGTTACAATGCCCCAGTTTTCTGTGCCATAAATCATCATCATCATCATCGATGACACAGGCATGTTAAATCACCACCATTCAGTGAATCAAGTCTGCAACATAGATATTCTTGAACCTATTGGCTATCAACACTACTTCACCAGATTTGAGATTGGTGACAGTGCAATATTGAGACTAGAATTTCACTTCATTTCCCTTGCTGCATATTTGAGACACACTCAGCATGTTATATTTCAAGCCATTCACATAGTACACATTCTCAATTGCATGGGAGAGTGCTTTGCCAATTTTGCCAGCACTAATAATATAGCTCTTCTTTCCACTTTCAAAGAACACACTCCCACCTTGTAAGGCCTTGAGTGAGAGGAAGTCATCCATTCTTTCAGTCATATGCTTCGAGCAGCCACTATCCATATACTATTTTTGACTACTTCCTCTCACTATAGCCTGCACCCAAAATCACTAATTAGACTTAGGAACCCAAGCCATCTTGGGTCCCTTATAATGATAGAATGGGCGGATCAAACTTTTTTTTGCCCATGGAGGCAGCACATATTTTCTTTTTTAGGGAACCAGGTTCCTCAACAGTAGGCCTTTTTTCAACAAAATTTTTATTTTTATGCAAAGACTGAATTTTAGTTTTAATGACCAGTTTGACCATAATGAGTACACAACCAATTATCAGCCACAATTACATACTTGATATGGGGTATAGGAGGTTTTAGCCTTTTGGAACCCAATTCCTTGCCTGTTTCTACCATTACTGTTGTACATAGACGTTATTACATCAGAGGACCGTGTACATTTTAGAGATTTATCAAGATCATTTTTAACCCTTTTCAAATCCCCCTGAAGTTGTCTATTCTTTTCAAGCTCGGCAACAAGATTTGTTTTAACTTTCTTAAGCTCACTCTCAAGCTCAAGTTCAACCTCACTAGCCATTTCTTTTCCTGTAGGGATATCCATCCATTTTTTCATTTGGTTTTTCAATAAGGTATTTTCTCTAGTTACTTATTCCACATGTTACTTCAAGTATACAATGAAAACTACCATATCATCCCTCATCTTCCTCCTTGTCCTCGTCATTATCAGATTTAGCCATGAGTGCAAAGATTGACTCATATTCTGAAGATTCATTTTCAACAACCATCATAGATGCATCTCCTTGGTCATCCTCACCTTTAGATTCACGGGAGGAATCTCCCAAGCAGCCAAAGCTTGCTTCACCACATTGTCAACATCATCTTTTCTTTTGAACTTCCTGTCAGGGACCTAGTTCCTCTTACCGCCTTATCAGTGTTGGTTTTGTAATGATCCTGCTTATGAAGAGGAAAGTCATTAATGAAATGTCCAAACTTTTCACACTTATGACTACAATCATTTCCTGTGAAATTCCTGTTGGAACTTCCTTTCTTTGGAATCCCACCATTTTTCCGAATCATCTTTTGGAATCTTCGAGTGAGGTACTCCATGTCGCATTCATCATTACTTGAGTCGTCGTTGGCTCAGCCTTGAGAACCAGGTTTTTCTTCTTATTGAGATCTCTTCTTTCAAGATCTTTCTATTTCTTCATCTCATAGGTTTTGAGATTTACAATAAGCTCATCAATAGTTAGCTTCTGCAGATCCTTATCTTCAGTGATAGCATTCACTTTACTTTCCCAGGAACCTGGTAGAATACTAAGTGTTTTTCGGACCAGCTTATTTCTTGGGATGACTTCTCCAAGGGAGTGAAGTTCATTAATAATGGAGGTGAAACGTGTATGCATGTCCTGAATAGACTCATCCTCCTTCATCTTGAAAAGCTCATACTCAGTAGTAAGCATATCAAATTTGACTGCTCAACCTGAGTAGTTCCCTCATGGGCAGTTTGGAGAGCTTCCCAGATTTCCTTAGCTGACTGACAGGCTGAGATGCAGTTGTATTCATCTGGTCTGATGCCACAAACAAGAATCTTCTTTGCCTTGAAATTCTTCGTAATAGCCTGTCTATCCGCATCATTGTATTGTTTCTTGTTTTTGGGACTATAATTATTTCCTCACCAACAATTTCCATGGGAACAAAAGTTCCATCATAGATTACATCCCACAACTCTGAGTCCTCAGTGATGATGAAGTCATGCATTCTTGTTTTCTACCAACCATAGTATTGTCCGTTGAATCTTGGGGGTCTATAGGTTGATTGTCCTTCCTCGAAGTCTGGTGAAGCAGCCATGATAAAGATCCTTTCTAGGTGTTAACCTTTTAGAAAGAAGCTACTCTGATACCAGTTGATAGAAACTAGAAGTCCACCAAACAATATAGAGAACCAAGTTCTATATCTGTTCCCTGAGTAAATAAGCAGAAAGTAAAACCAGACAGTATAGGGAACCATGTTCTCTATATGTTCCCATAGTAAATATGCAGCAAATAAAGAACACGTATGTCACGACCCGGGATTCCCACCTTCGGAATCGTGATGACACATAACATTTCACTTGCTAGGCAAGCCAATGTTAGAATAGTCTTAAGCCATTTTAAGACAAATCAACTTAACTAAAGCCAATTAAACTGAAATAATTGTAATAGAACAGGAATAAAGTGCGAAAAGTCATAACAACCGAAATATCTAAATACAACCCAGAACTGGTGTCACAAGTACACGAGTGACTATAATAATACATATAATGGTCTGAATGAAGGTAAAACTGTATGAAAAGAAGTAATCATCTGGGATAAAGTAGAAGTGGACTTCAAAGCTGCGAACGACGAGCAGCTGTAACTCAAGTTTCCATCAGATGTCCGATCCGAGCAATCTACTGACCGCCGTTGGGACCGACTCCAAATTCTGCACAAGAAGTGAAGGGTTTAGTATGAGTACAACCGACCCCATGTACTCTGTAAGTGTCGAGCCTAACCTCGACAAAGTAGTGACGAGGCTTAGACGGGCCACTAATATTAACCTGTACGCAATAATAATAATAATAACAGAAAAGACAGGAAAAAAAATACAGCAGATAACTCATATCAACGAAACTCAAATCAACTAGCAGAGAGTCCCGAATAACCAGTCATATAACTCATCTCAGCAACTGAGGACAATTCGACAGTCACAAACAAATATTACTTTTATCAATATGTTGCGACGTGCAACCCGATCCCACAATATAAACTTTAAATAAATCCGCTGCGGCGTGTAACCCGACCCATCCATATAATCATATGTCAATATCATTAATCCATCTTTATTCCGCCTTTTCAATTCATTTCTTTTTAATTTTCGTTGTGGCGTGCAACCCGCTCCCCAAAAAATGTAAATTAACAAAGGTAACTCAATAACTATGATTTACAAAAAATCATTCATCAAGAGAACAAATGTAAGAGCAATGCAGAATAACATGATAATCAAGGAGGCTCGAACTACTCAGATGTCTCAACTTTACCAACTCAACGGTATCTACTGTTAACAATATGTACAAGTGAAATTACTGCAATGAAGGTAACAATTAATACGAAACTATAAGGTAACAAGGCATAAGACAATTTAGATATATGAGGGAAACAAATCGAGACAGATAGCAAATCAGTACAAAATCAGGGAAGGGATGGAAAATTTAAGACAAGAAATGCTAAATGGCAAGTAGCAATTATGACATGAAAGTCAAATAAGCATGTAGTAAATAAGGCATGAAAACAAGACAAAATATTAATCAATGAAGATAGGGAAAACAAGTAATGTAAAGGCTAAGTCATGAAATAAAGCAATTAATGAAATACGGGAAAGCATGGAAGCAAGTAATTTGACGACACATATACACTCGTCACCTTGTATATACGCCGCTACACATGTAATTCACATAGCACATAGCCTAGGGGTTCCTAATTTCCTCAAATCAAGGTTAGACCCAACACTTACCTCACTCCACAATCAACTCAACCATGCCCTTGTCTTTCGAACAAGCCTCCAAACCAACCAAATCTAGCAAATTATTAACCAAATGATTCAAAATAAGCCTTAGAAACTACCTACAAATGAAAGAGGTTCATTTTAGATCATTATTGAAAAAGTCAACAAAAGTCAACCTCGGGCTCGCTTGGTCAAAATCTGAGGTTCAAACCAAAACCTGATCACCCATTTACCCTCGAGCCTGGTTATGCAATTCAATTCGAAATCCGATCTCAATTTGAGGTCTAAATCTGAAATTCGCAACCCCCCCTTCCTAATTCTTCCCAAATCCCTAATTTTCTATCGTGAAAGAACAAAGATTAAGGCTAGAAATTAATGGGCAATGATGTAAATAGAAGAAAATAAGTTAAAGTATACTAACCTATGAAAGGATGATGAATTTTCTCTCCCAAATCGCCTCTAGGCCGAGCTCTAATTAAAAGATGGTGAAAAATGGGTGGAATCCCGTGATTGGAAATATTTAAGGTCTGGGCGTCAGGCCTTCTTCGCATTCGCGAAGGGCCTGCCGTGTTCGCGATAAACAGCAGCCCAAATGGCCTACGTGTTCGCGAAGGGTGCTTCCCCCAGTCCTTCGCGTTGGCGAGCCAGTGCTTGCGTTCGCGTAGAGCAAATCACCTATCCCCCTCCCCAGGTCCCTCACAGCTATGCGTTCGCGATATGTTGTCCACGTTTGCGAAGGGAAACCCCTCCACTTCGTGTTCGCATCTAGCTTCGTGTTCGCGAAGAGTAAAATCTAACCCAGTCCCAACTACCTTTCGCGATCGCGAGAGTATCTTCGTGATCGCGAAGTAGGATTCATCCGACACCAACAGAAGTCAAGAAAAACCAGAAATTTCTAAGTTCAAATCATCCGTAGCCTATCCGAAACTCACCCTGAGCCCTCGGGGTTCCAAACCAAACATGCACACATGTCCAAAAACATCATACAAACTCGCTCGCGCGATCAAAGCACCAACATGACATGATAGCTTATATGAGTCCACCAAACTATAGAGCACCTGATCCTTTATGAGTTTCTACTGAGAATACTTTATGAAGCAGTAAGTAAAAGAGACAAGGGATTTTTACGTGGAAAAATCCCACACAAGGGGACAAAAACCACGACCTACACTTGTAGGCTTTCAACTTCACTAACTTGTAATCTCACTATTACAAGCCACTTTATAATAACTCTATTACAAAGACTTCAACTTAACTAACTTGTGATACTCTTACCACAAGCCACTTTGTGACTCTCTAGTTACAAAGACTTTAAACTTATGACTAAACCTAGTCACAACATAAACTCAGAAGGTTTACGAATTTTGGGTTTCCTAAAACATAGCTTCTAAGAAAGCAAGATAGGAGTTACAATGAAGAACAAATAACAAGATTACAACTCAACTACGGAGACACATAGACTCTTTGTGGAACAGATCCTTTAGTGGAGTTGTCTTCTTGTTCTTGACACACCAGTGACTTCAATGCTGGATGAACACTTTAATGCTTGAGAGAATATCACTGAATGCACAAGTCAATATGTTGTGCCTTGCACCAGGTTGTTATACCACAAAAGACATCAAAATAGTGATGTCAATTCTTGGTACATGCTTCTTCCCAATGAGAAGTGACTGCTGCACTGTCGCGTGTACAGTTGCGGACAGTCACTTTCTGCAGTTGCGTTCCAGCTGCATAGTTGACTTGTATTTCTGTCAGAAAACCCTAAGGGACCGGGTCCCTGTTGTATTCTTCCTTGTGGTTGTTCACTCATTTGCTGGAGATCAGACTGGACATTGTTCTTTTTGAAATGTATACCAGATGTGTCAGGTTCTCTATCTGGTTCTTGACAATAAGTTTGTTAGATCATCAAAACATAAGAAGCATAAGGAAAAGACATTGAAAACCCATCATGACATCTAGAACTACGAATCGGACACCAAAATCAATGAAATTTTCGAAGAAACTTAAGAACTATCATTTTAACAACCGAACGTCTGAATCTCGTCAAATCAACTCCGTTTTGTACCAAATTTTGCAGACAAGTCATAAATACTGTAATGAAGTTATACCAAGTTTCAAAATCAGAATCCGTACCCGGTAGCAACAAAGTCAAACTACGGTCAAACGTGAAATTTCTTTAAACCTTTAAACTTCTAGTTTTTAACAAATGGCGATTATTCAAGTTAGTGACTTTCGAATTTGATTCCGGGCATACGCCTTCCCAAATCACGATACGGACACCAAGACTGTCAAAATACTTATCTGTGTCTGTGTCTGTTTGCTCAAAACGTTAACTGAAGTCAACTCAAATGAGTTTAAAGGCAGGATTTAACATTTTTGTCAATTTTTTCACATAAAAGCCTTCCGGAAAAAGACACGTACTACGTGTGCAAATTTAGGAAGGCTAAATGAAGCTACAAGGTTTCGAAGCACAAAATTTAGGGATAAAACTATAGATGACCTATCGGGTCATCACATTCTCCACCTCTAAAACAAACCTTCGTCCACAAACAGATATAAAAAAGTACCTGGACTGGTGAAAACTGTGGATATCTACTCCGCCTGTCCGACTCGAACTCCCAAGTGGATGCCTCGACCGGTTGACGTCTCCATTGCACTGGAACTGAAGGATAACTCATAGACCTTAATTGTTGGACTTGCCGGGCTAGAATAGCCACCGGCTCCTCCTCATAAGTCAAATCCTTGTCCAATTGGACTAAGCTGAAATCTAACACATGGGACGAATTACCGTGATACTTCTGGAGCATAAACACATGGAATACTAGATGAACTGCTGATAAACTGGGCGGCAATGCGACCTTGTAGGCCACCTCACCCACTCTCTCAAGAATCTCAAAGGGTCCGATATACCTAGGGCTTAACTTGCCCTTCTTTCCGAACCTCATCACACCCTTCATAGGCGAAACCCGGAGCAATACCCTCTCTCCAACCATGAATGCAACATCACGACTCCATAGCCGGCATAACTCTTCTGCCTACACTGAGCGGTGCGTAGTCGATCCTGAATAATCTTGGCCCTATCCAAGGCATCCTGTACCAAATTTGTACTCAATACCGAGCCTCCCCCGGCTTGAACCATCCAACTGGAGAACGACACCGCCTCCCGTATAATGCCTCTTAGGGAGCCATCTGAATGCTCGACTAGTAGATGTTGTTGTAGGCAAACTCCGCAAGCGGCAAGAACTGGTCCCAAGAACCCCCGAAATCCATAACACAAGAGCAAAGCATACCCTCTAACGTCTGAATAGTGCGCTCGGACTGTCCGTCCATCTGGGAATGAAATTTTGTGCTCAACTCAACCTGCGTGCCCAACTCATGCTTTACGACCCTCCAGAACTGCGAGGTGAACAGCGTACCTCGATCAGAAATGATAGACATGGGCACACCGTGAAGACGGATGATCCCGCGGATGCAGATCTCAGCTAACCGCTCTGAAGAATATGTAACTTCCACTGGAATGAAATGTTCTGACTTGGTCAATGGGTCCACAATGACCCATACTGCGTCGAACTTCCTCTGAGTCCGTGGGAGTCCAACAACAAAGTCCATAGTGATACGCTCCCAGTTCCACTCAGGAATCTCTAACTTCTGAAGCAAACCATCAAGCCTCTGATGCTCGTACCTTACTTGCTGACAATTTTGACACAGATCTACATATGCAACTATATCCGTCTTCATCCTCCTCCACCAATAATGCTGCCTCAAGTCTTGATACATCTTGGCGGCGCCCGGATTAATAGAATACTGGGAATTGTGGGTCTCCTCAAGAATCAACTCACGAAGTCCATCCACATTAGGCACACAAATACGACCCTGCATCCTCAAAACCCCATCATCCCCAGCAGTAACCTGCTTGGCACCACCGTGTCGCACCGTGTCCTCAAGGACAAGCAAATAGGGATCATCATACTGGCGCTTGTCACACCTCCTTTTTTTACCACTCCGAGAGGGGTATAGGGGAGTTTTTCCAATTAAAGTGAAATTATTCGAAATGAAATTATTTATTTGATTTTTATTCAGAGTCGCCACTTGAGATGGTTTGTTTTTTGGTGTCCCAAGTCAGCGGTTTATTTTAAAATCCCAAATCGAGGAAAATTTGACTTTCCTTTTGAAGTCTGCGGAGCAGAAATTCTGAATAAGGAATTCTGTTAACCCGAGGGAAGGTGTTAGGCACCCCCAGATTCTGTGGTTCTAGCACGGTCGCTTAAACTATCATAATTGGCCGATTATCTGATTTTAATACATGTTTTAACCTATGGTACAATTTTAACTTATTAACCGCTTTTAATTATTTTAAAGAAGATTTCAACGTCATCTAAAACGTGTCTTTTGGACTACGCCACATGAAATGCACCCGCAGTCCGAGACACATTTTATTTAACGTTGTAAAATTTGGATTTGGGTCACATGAAATGCAAACCCGAGTTTAGGAAGGTAATTTATTAAAATAACGCGCCTAAAGCAACTACGCGTTTGCAACTTTGCGAGGGCCATGAAAATTCGCTAAATGGCACGCCTCGATTTCTAAGGATAAGAAGATTACTCACACGAGGGCCATGCAATTTAAGGTTTTATTTGGCACGACGCGCCTCCAATCCAATTTTAAAGGAAATTCAAGCTAAACTTTTGAGGTCCATAACTAAGCTTATTTAACATGGCACGCCTTCAACTATTTCAAAAGATTGTACTCAACTAAAGCAAACTACGGAGGTTCATAATTATTCATTTCCTAAATTTGGAATTAATGAGACAAAATTATGTTGGACTAGCAGTGATAGATTTGACGAACTTGGTATAATGTTTTCCATCAGTTAGTGAGTTCAAAGGAGTTCACAACTGTGAGAAATACAGCAACCCAAAAATAATGTACCAAAATCATGAAATGACAAGAATAGCACAAACTTCCACATAGGAGCATGTAATTACCAAAAGTTCAACGTAGAATGTTAATTCGTTGCTTCAGAAGTCATAATTATGCATGTCCATTAAAGGTCATTCTCAATAAACTAAATGTTAGAATAGTAACTCGGTAATTTAAGCCAAACCAAATTACTCAAATCCTTTTCCAAGTAAAGAAACAACGTTAATATTTAAACGCATCCAAAAACACGAATCCTATGGCTGTCATTCAAAGCTAATCACTAAATTATTGAAAAGACAAAAATTAACAAGTTAAAATAAAAGCTTATCTACACCAATAAGTAATTTTCACCGTGGGCTGGGAATCTGCTTTACTAGGCCCAAAGCCCCTCATAACAACAATTCAATACATAGGCATAATTTAAAAATACAAAGAAAAGGAAACACCAAGCCCAAATGAAAAATTATTCTGCTGAAGACCCATGAATCTACCAAAATGCATCTCTATAGCTAATTGGATTTTGTTTAACCAAAAATTAGATTTTAGGTCAAAGCTTGAATTTAGAAGAACTCGGGTTACTGATAATCGGAAAAGTATATAAGAAAGAGATTTTGAATAATATAATCAGAAAGCAAATAGAACAAAGTATATTCCAGTAATATTTTTTCGTGTCCCTACAGTTGTTTGTGACTTTCCCTTTTATAGCTGTTTTGGGAATACAAATTTTCCCTTTGTCATAATAAGACAATTATGGGTAATTAATGACCTTAAATGTTACGTTATGCAATCATATACATTCAATACATATTCTCTAACGTTTCTAGTATTTAATACTCATTAAATGATGTATCTGGGCTCTTTTTGCTGTCAGATTCATTCCTTTGTCTCTTCTCGATCCTTGACCTTTGAATGTCTTGAATAGGTACGAGCGTTGAATTATTTGTATGACTGCTCGTACCTTCTTCATTTAACTTGCTCGTATCTATCGTTACACGTGTCTGTTGTTGCTCGTATCTGTTAACCAACATTAGTTCTTTGACTGCTTGGTCAGTCTACGTGCCATGATACATCACCATATAAATACAATTTTCCCCAGTACAGATAGTCCTCCCACTTTCCATTTATTCATCAGTTTGAATATTTGGGAAGTGGAATTCATTAAAAAAGAATTTTTGTCACCATTAATGTTCTGACAGAGTTGACGCTTTAATTATCACTTCCATTTAATGCTTTAGACACGTGTCATCTTCTTATTGGTTCCACAATTTCCAACAATTTTTCAGGCTGTCTTTTTGGCTCCACTGTTCATGAAGTATCAGTTACCATTATTGTGATCCTTCCATTACTGCGTTTTTACTTTTGACGGTCGCCCATCAGTATAAATTCAATTTTTCATTTCACCTTTTACCACATAAAACTTTTTCCTTGAACACTTGAATTGTGCGAATCTTTGTTTACTTCTTTCTCTTCTTCATCATGTCTTCTTCGAACCCTAACCCTAAGAGAGTTCCTATTTTAGACAATTTTCTTAATGCTCCTGTTAGACATAGAAGAGGTGGGAGACTTCGTAGCTTGGGATCCTCTTGTGGTGGTGGTTCTGCCATGCCTTCTCCTAGCCCTGGTTCTTCCTCTAGAACCAGAGGTTCTTTTTCTCAAAAATCATCTTCTAAGAGCAAGGAGGCCTCTGAACCATTACAGGAACCCTTGGTAGAAGAAATAGTCCCTAACGATTTATCTTTTCAGCATGATAGACAATCACTTTAGACCCAAATTTCTGGTTTGGATCGTGTTGATGCTTAACCCACTATGATTACAGAGATTTTAGCTCCCATAGTTTGCAAAGATTGTCACTGGAGTAATGATTTTACCATTGTAATCCCCAATCCAAATCAGAGGATTACTTCATATATGACTGGATTCTCTTTCGTTTACACATACCCTTTTACTCTTGGGTTTAAACCAGCTATCGACCCAGTAATTCTCGATTTCTGTCGTTTCTTCAAAGTTTGTTTAGCACAGGTTGGCCCGCTTGTATGGAGGGCTGTTGCTTGTTTAAGGCATCTGGCCAATTTGGCAAATGTTGATTTCACCTTCTCCCACCTAATTCATCTATACTCCCTTAGACTTTTTCGTAATGGCGTCTTTACCTTAATGGCTAGGAGTAAGAGGGTTTTGGTAAGCCCAGAAGATGATAAGGATCGTGGCTGGTATGCCCGATTTGTTGCTGCTCCCACAGTTGGTTTAGTGGGTGAACAAAACGTTCCCTTCCCTGAGAAGTGGAACTTTGCACGTAAGTCTCTCATCTCTCCCGTACCTCTTTCTTTCGAATTTACAAATTTCTTTAACTTTGTTTCTTTTTTCTTTTCTTTTTTTTAGCAACCATGGGAGTTGTGGAGAACATTCCCAATTTTCGTGGTTGGGTAGATAAATTGTTGAAGATCGCTCCTATGGAGGCTAGGTCTTGGAAATTTATTTCCAATCGTCATGGTTGGAAAGTAAAGACTCACGGTATGAGTTTTTGTCTTTCTCGTATGTAAGATTTTTCTCTTTATTGCCTTAACTTTCAATTTTCTCTTTGTCAGGTTTTGCTATTCGAGGTGTTACTGCTGAAGCAGTTGCAGCTTCTCGTTTAGGAACCCAACTTTCTTTAGAAAGTGCTCAGGATATTCTTCTGAAAAGAAAAACCACAGACGATGATAGCTCCGACGAAGAAGAGGAGGATGGTTCCTTGGTGAAAAGGCCAAGAGTTCGGAGACGTATTATCTCTGATGAAGCTGAAGTTTCTCATCATCTTTCTCTTACCGGGCCTGTTAATCTCGTCTCTGATGATGATGTTGCTACCCCTCATGATACTCATGAGTCGATTAACCAGCTTTTCATTAGTGGTTTTGAGAGTGGCGAGTTAGGACCCGTTTTGGATGAACCTCCCCTATCTTCTTCTTCAACTCCCATATCTTCAGTTCCTTCCCTTCCTTCTTCTGTCGTGCCTTTGGTTCCTTCCTTATCTGCTCCAACTTCTTTCGCACCTCCCGTTGCTGTTTTTACTTCTTCTACCGCTCCTCTTCTACTGTCCACAATGTAGAAGCGGGTTCTACAAGCAAAAGGATTGCTATGAGGAGCGTGACTATCGAAGTGCCTGCTGACAACAACCTTTTGAGGAAATCCGGTCAGGCGGATGTTTGGCTTGAACCTTTAATAGGCCCAATTGAGAAAGATAAAATGAATAGCCATAGCTGCCTGACTCTGATGAACGACATAGTTCATTCCACTTTGAAGGTATGCCCCTTCTTTCTTTAATTTTGCCAGAATTTTTCTAGAATTCTAATTTTTCTTTCCTTATCATTTTCAGGCCAACCTTATTGGTACAGAGCTGATGAGCAGAATTTCTTTATTAGAGAAGGTGGCTGAAAGGCTGTTCTTGATTCAGAGAGGGAAGCTCGTGACTTTCAGTTGGAAGCAGCTAATTGGAAGGATCAATTTGATAGTTCTCAAATAACAATAGAAGATTTACAAGAGAGTAAGAATAACCTGGAACAGCAGGTGAGAGCATTAACTTCAGAGCTTGCGGTTGTCAAGGCTTCTTCAAGTCAGGCTGAGAAAGAAAGAGAGCGTCTCGAGTATTCTTTCTCTGAACAATTATCTAATCAAGTGAAGAAATTAGAGAGCTGAGAGCTCTTTTAAGTCAAAAAGAAGTTTATGTTGGAGATTTGATGCAGAATTTGACTCAGACCCAAGAAAATCTGCAAACTTCTGAAGACCAGGTGAAGGCCTTAGAAAAATTCTCATGCCTCTCTCCAAGCCTCTTATAACTCAGCTCTGAATGAAAATAAAGGTCTCAAAAATGAAATTGCTGCTTGGGAAAGAGATTATGAGCTTCTTGAAGATAAGGCTGCAGTTGATGTAAGCTGGGCTTTTCTAAACTCCCGTCGTGATGCCTTAGTTGAAGCCAACCAAGAAAACTTTAATCTGGAGTCAGAGTTAGCTAAGGTGATGGAGACTATTGAAAAAGCTCAACAACCATTGGATTTTCCTTATCCCGCGATTGAAGTTTCCGAAGCTGAAGCTACCTGAGTTGATGTTCCCGTGGGTGAAGTTCCGGTGAGTGAGGCTCCCTTAACTGAAACTTCTGCGGTTGAAGTCCCCATGACCACTGGAATTGCCTCGGATGATGCACCCTCTTCAAGATCAATCGTGCCCCTTATTGCAAGTCAAGTTGAAACTTCATCTATTGATACTCCAATGGTTGGAAATCAACCCACTTCTGTTGGCGATGTTGTTCCAGTTGAGCCCGCTGATGATCCTTCTTAAATCCTTTCCTCTCAGTAAAAAAATTTATATCTATTTTTGAATTCCTTTTTGCAGGTACCTATTTGGAAAACAGTATTTAAAGCTTTTGGGTTCATTTGAGAGTTTTTGTTGTAATCAAACCCTTGGTTACTACTTGAGGGTTGATTTTTAGAAGTACAAGTCCCCAAGTCTTGTTATGGGGTGAAAGGAGAGTAATTCCCAGCAACAACGTGGAATGATGTCTACACAAGATACAGTACAAAAGATGAGGGATTGAAGAAGACATTATTTGTTACGACATAAAACAGAAGAAAAGGTAGCTCAAAGGCGGTGTGAAAATGAAAAGAGATCCGTAAAAACAGGTAGAACCATACATGGACCTGCGAGGAAAGGGACTCATGATCAAGACAAGATAATCAAATGTACGATTCACAAACTAGGACAGGAATTAGGCTTCCTCATCAGTTCGGGAATGATCGAACACAGCGGGTCACGAGAACAATGATGGAAGTCTTAAAGCAGACAAACGTTCGGTGGTTACAACTTCAACGTAAGCACCTTTGAACTCGTTGGGCATGTTTTAAGGAGCATGGAGATAAGGTACAATGGCCAAAGGAAATCGATCAAATCCGAACAGACGAAACCCTGATATCATTGGTGGCGAATTTCATAACGATCATGGGCAATAAAACAGCAGATTCAGGTTTTCTACCAAGGTGAAGTTGATCAATTTGTTAAACACAGGGTATCTTACTGAGTTGTTCATGAGAAAGGTTAACAAGCATACATGAAGACAGACAGGACCCTCGCGAAACCACCTTCGCCCAAGAGAACTTGTCAACGTTATCAGCGGAGTGAAGAAGATTCATGATGTATCATAAAAAAGGTTTCAAAAGTGACAATTACCCCACGGGAAGCAGCCTTGACATGTACTGGAAGAAGAGGAATGTTGTATTCAACAACGCGCGACGCCGGGGGATCATAACTCCGCATAACGACGCATTGCTAGGTAATATCTTTACTTTGTACATGATACTAACGTTGAAACGAGTTTTGGTGATCCAGGGTAGTTCCGTAAATATGTTTATAATACGGGTTATTGCGCGAGATGCAAGCGGAGGATAAATTAATCCCAAAAGGCTCATACTTTGTCGGGATTTGATTAAACTCTAGTGTTGTAACAAAAGGGAGGCAATACTTACCACGGTTAGAGACGAGGCGTCGTTAAAGATACCAAATTTCAAGTGGTAGATAGGGAAAATGGCTTACAATATGATCTTGGGAGGCCATGGATTCAGACATGGAACCTGTTCTTCAACTTACATCAAGTTATTAAATTCCCCATCTCCATGGGGAATATGCCAAAATCAGAGGCGATCAACAAACATCTAGAAGCATAATTCTGTTGCCCAGATTCAATTTGTAATGGTGAAGGACAAATAGGCAATTATACAGAATTTAGGTGAGGGTACACGGAGTACAACCTCACCTGAGCAAAAGACAACAGATCTGGATCAAGACCTAATACTATTCAAAGAACCGAGGAGAATGAGAACACAAAACAACGATAGAGAGCTAAGGCCGTGGTATTATTTGTATATTGGCCCGAGAGAAATAGTGTGCATAGGGGCTTAATCTTAGCCCGGAGGTAAAACGTAAAATTGATTGAATTTAAAAAGCTAATGCGGACTGTTTTGCTTGGTTCCCATTTCTGACATTGACAGGGATACCACGGAAGTCACGGCACTCAATAAGTGTGATTGAAGATCCATCATATCCTTCCCGTCAAGCAGAAGAAAAGAAAGCAAGGAAATTTTTCAAAAATAAGGTGATTCAAGCAGGATGTTCAAAATTTGCTAAAAATTGGGTTCAATTCGTGAGTAAAATATCCTAATTGGTTAGCTTAATACTATGTGGTTCCTAAGAAGAACGGTCAAGTGGCGATCTGTTAAGATTACACAGACCCTTAATAAAGGCCTGTCCAAAAGATTCCTTTCCTTTACCGCACATAGATCAATTTAATTGATGCTAACTGCAGGGCATGAGCTATTAAAGTTTTTTAGATGCATTATTCAGTATAATCAATCAAGATGGATCCAGGAGATGAGGGAAAAACTCTTTATAACAAGAAGCGGAAATTACTGTTACAAGGTAATGCCTTCGGTCTTAAGAATGCAGTACAACGTATCAAAGGTTGGTCCCCAAATGTTTCAAAGAACATTTAAGGTAAACCATAGGAAGTGTATATAGATGATATGCTAGTTAAGAACCCAACATTCAGAGATCATATATCACACCCTAATCTGACACGTTTAAAATTTTACGAAAATATAATATCAAGTTGAATCCAGAAAAATGTGCATTTTGGTGATGGCATCAGGAATTTTTTTAGGTTTTCTTGTTTTCTAACCGTGGTATTGAAGTTGAATCCTGCACAGGATTAAAAGCCATTGGAAGAAATTCCAGATATCTTCCAACAAGAAAGAGGTCAAAGGACTGACAGGAAAGATCGCAGGCCTTTTGGGAAGGTTCATTTCTAAATCATCAGAAAAATGTTTAGAATTCTTCTTAGGCTCTTTAAAAAGCAGGATCATTTTGTATGGGAATGAGGAGTGTCAATAGCACTTTAGAGATTTGAAAATATACTTGTCAAATCCACCTTTGCTAGCAAAACCAAGGCTTGGAGAGAAACTTTTTACTCCTTGCTGTTTCAGAAGTTGTGGTAAGCAGCAGTGTTTGGTTCGAGAGAAGCACGGGTAAACAATCTTCCTACTATTATGTTAGTAATCTTTGTTAGATGCGAAGCAACAGGTATCCCACAATTGGAAAAATTAGTCACTTGCTCTAAATCATGGCATCTAGGAAGTTAAGACCTTACTTTCAAAGTCATCCATTGTTTGTAGTGACTGCATACCCCCCACTCCAAATATTGCATAAATACTGATTGCAGGAAGGTTAGCTACAATGGTCCATAGAGCTAGTGAATATGAAAAATCACGTACTTACCTAGAACAGCAAATAAATCACAGATATTAGATGATTTGTCGCTGACTTTAGCCAAGGGATGCAATTTAGAAGCAGAAAAAGAAGTACAAGTACTTAATGGGCCTAATCCTAGAACATGGACCTTAATTTACTGATGGCTCCATGCGCTAACGTAAAAGGTGCAGGATTAGGAATTGTTTAGTACCACTACAGGTGAAACTACTTAGGCAAGCTATTAAATGTCATTCCGTAACAAACAATGAAGCGGAGTATGAAGCTGTGGATTGCAGGTTTTAGAATTGCCACGCAGAACTTGGTATAAATTCAGTATTTGTGGATCAAGAGTGACTCGCAGCTCGTGGTTAATCAAATGCTGGGGGACTACCACACTAGGAAGCAAAGGAAATGCAACAGTACTTTGGAAAAGGTAGGGCACTGATAAAGCAATCCAAACTTGGAAGGTCCATACAGATATCGAGGGATGAAAAATGTTTGAAGCAGATGCCCTTAGCTAATCTCGCATCCACAGGCTGATGTAAGCAAAAAGTTTGCAGAATGCTGCAGTTATAACATTTAATTTCATTCAGTTCTCGGATCCAGATAAGAATGAGGAGTAAATTAAATAATTTAATTGGAATAGGAGAAACGAAATTTTTGCTTTTTTAACAGTATGGTACCGTCCTAATGACAAGAAGCAAGCACTGCACTTTGAAAAGGCTGCTCGTTACTGTTAAAAACAAGGATCTTTATCGTTAAGATGTTGGTGGTCCATTAGCAAGATGGCTCGGACCTTCTCAAACGGATATGTAATGAGGGAAATACATGATGGCATTGCGGGAAATCACGCAGGAGGAAGACACTGTTGAACCTTTTAGAGCAGGATATTACTGGCCTAAAATGGAGGAAGAAAGCGGAAAAAGTTTTGTTAGCTTAAATGTGATAAATGTCAAAAGGTACGCTAACAACATGGCATTTAGACCTGCGGAGGTTGTTAACATCCGATCATATCATCATGGCCATTATGGTGGGGAATGGATATCGTGGGTCCATTACCACAAGCAAAAGGACAAGGTAAAATTTTTTGCTCGTACTTACTGATTACTTCATAAATGGGTAAGAGGCAGGGAGGCATTTAAACAGGTACGGAGAAAAGGCAGGTCAAAGACTCTATTTGGCGTAATATCATCTGCGATTTGGTTACCAAAGGAGTTTGTATGCACAATGGCCCTCAATCGAGCTCAAAAGTACTGTTTTTTTTTTAGAAGCTGGCAAATTAAGAGAATTCACATCTTACACCTTATCACCCAGTAGGCAATGGGCAAGCTATAATCAACGACACAAAGTCATTATCAAACAATTCTGAAGAAACGTTTAAGAGGAATCAAAGGTAATTGGCCTGAAGTGTTACCGAAGTTTATGGGCATATCGCAACGACAACAAAGATGAGCATGGTGAAACTCTTCTCTTTAGTTATATGGACTGAAGGCATTTAATCCCAGTTGAAATAGAAGAACCGAGTACAGATCTCACACACAATGCAACCAAGAGTCTAATGAATGAAGAGATTGCGGGTCAATTTGGATCTAACTGGAAGGCAAGAGAGAAGCCGTATAATAAGAATGGCAGCACAAAAGCACAGTGATCGAACGATATTACAACAGGAAAGCACGGCTGCGATACTTCAAAACTGGGGACTTTCGTGCTTAAAAAAGTTTTTCAATCTACAAAGGCGGCCAACGCGAGTAAACTAAGTCCAACCTGGGGAAGGACCCTACAGAGTTTCGAGATATTGGCAGAAAAGGAGCATACGAGTTGGAAACAATGGCGGGAAGGTGCTTCCTTTCGCAATTAGAATGCAGTTCATTGAAGAGATACTACTTCTAAGGAAAAACCAACGGTTACAGGTAATCACATTGTAAATTATATTTTTTTTTGAATTGTTAAAAAATATTTTACTAACGATTTTAAGATGATAGACAAAAACGCTAATCCGTACTAAATGATGATCCTTGACCTGTAAGGCAAAATGGAACTAAACTTAAATTCCTGGCCCAGGGTTACAATTATTCTGATAGAAATTTAACGGGTTAAGCAGTCTTTATCTATAATCGTACTCCGAGTCCCTTCGTATGTATTTCCTTTAGGAAAAAGGACCAATGAGAGGAAAACTATTAAGTGCTCGAGGCTTCATACTTCACACTCACACTTGGGGGCTACCATAATTTACATTTAAGTATATATAAAGAGGGGCATAGAAATCTGAAGAAAAATCAAGCCTGGGAAAAAAAGTCAGTCAGAGTAATAAAAGTCAAATGAAGTCATGAGCCAAGGCTAAATAAATTTTACTGTTAATAGCGGTAAAAGCTGTTTGTACTAAAGCAGGCTTGTAATAAAGAAAAAACCTTGCATTTATTGTTCTAAAAATGGGTATAAAGAAAACACTCGTGTTTATATTTTTTTTTAAGCAAAAAAATCTGTTACAAGAAAAAACAGTTACAGAGAAAGTTATAGCATGTAAATTCAAGCACATGGTAAAGTATTATACAAAAACTTGTCCAAGTCAGAAAGTAAAATTTTCTCAGAAGTTATTGCAAAAAACATGGTGTTTCTATTTCTTTTATCGTATGATCACACATATTGAAGTTGATACGTCTTCTTCTATTAAAGTGTCAAAATATAAAAGGCCCTCTATTTTATAAAACTCATGTTATTTCAGTCATGGGATGAATAGAAGGCATTTTTCAAAATAACAAAAATGCAGGAACTATTCTTTAAGTCCCTTAAAAATTAAAAAGTGCAAGGTAAGAAACATACGGAAGTGCCAATGATAAATAAAGCTCCTAATATTTAAAACTAAAGGACGGTAGAAGTATAAGAACTTAGTCATCGAATTGTTTTATACAAAATG